>NW_005871426.1:244115-255737 GCF_000147115.1 Myotis lucifugus | reverse complement strand
GTGCTTTCATCAGATCTGTTTTGAATGCAGTGGTACAAATGTTTAACAAAAGAGAAAGAAAGAAAACCACTTCCCCTGGCTATTTTCTGACTTGTAAATGTTGCTCTTGGAATTGATCAAAGGAAAAAAAATGTGAGCGCTGTAGTTTCAAGTTGGTTCATGGTAACTAGGCCCTAAAGAGACTTAGAATACCTATAGGTCCTACAAGTGGAGCAGGAGGGGAGACATATACACACACAAATTACCGTACTTACTAGTGTCATGCAAGTTTCCCCCCAGTTTCTCATTCATTCATTCAGTGATCATTACATAATGCTACCTCTGTGCCAGGAATTGTGTTGGGCTCTGGAAATGGAACACGTAATAAATGAGTGAACAAAGAAGAAAATCTACATCTCTAGCTTGTGGGTGCCATGAAGAAATCCACAGGAGAAAGGGCAATGGGGCAGAGAGGAGCACCCACAGGTAGAGAGATGGGCCAAGATCTCTCAGAGTCAGGGGCATCTGAGCTGAAATTTGATGAATGAAGGAGTTAGCCATGCAAACGGGCTGCAGAAAGGCCCTCCAAGCAAGGAACAGAAAATAGCACAGCGCCCGAGCTGGTTTGGCTCAGTGGATAGAGCGCCGACCTGGGGACTAAAAGGTCCGGGGTTCAATTCCGGTCAAGGGCACATGCTCAGGTTGTGGGCTCAATCCCCATAGGGGGCGTGCAAGAGGCAGCCAATCAATGATTTTCTCTCATCATTGAGGTTTCTATCTCTCCCTCTTTCTCTCTGAAATCAATAAAAATATATTTAAAAAAGAAAATAGCACAGGGTTTAAGGAAGGAAATCCTAAGGCAATAACCAATATTTTTGCTTCACACTTTCCTGTGGGTGTTACTTGGTGACCTCCTCAAGTATTTCTTCCGCTTTGGTAGAGTCACTCTACACAGTATGAAAGCACTGGTGGTAGCATGCTGCCACTCTGAATGTTGAATGCTAGTCAGAGGAGATGAGGGTTAAGTAAAAGGTGGCCACTGGGAGGGGTCAAAGAGTGAGGTATGAATTTTAAAGCTCTGCTACTATTTTGCAAGCCTGTAGCAGTCAAGTATGAATTTTAGCATCTATATGCTGGTGAGCATCCTGATTCTGAAGTTGGCAAGTGAAAACCAATCCCTCATGAAAAATAACTGTCTTAAGGGACATCTGCATGAAGGAAAGCAAACCCCATAGGACTGTCCATTTTGATAGTTCGATGTCCTATTTGGGAGACGGTAAGCACTAATTGTGGTGCAACTTCAGAACAGTTTCTGATCAATTCTCAGTGAATACTGTTCACCAGTAACCTTCGTTTAGGGAATTTTTTAAAAATAAAAATAAATGTTTTATTTTAGAACTAGAGGCCCGGTGCACAAAAATTTGTGCACTCGGGAGGGTGTGGTGTCCCTCTGCCCAGCCTGTGCCCTCTTGCAGTCTGGGACTCCTCGGGGGATGTCCACCTGCTGGCTTAGGCCAGCTCTCCAGGGGATCGGGCCTAAGCTGGCAGTCAGACATCCCTCTGGCAGCCCGGGAGCCCTCGGGGGATGTCCACTTGCCAGCGGGGAGCAGGCCTAAGCTGCAGTCAGACATCCTTTGCGCTGCTGAGGAGGCGGGAGAGGCTCCTGCCACCACTGCTGTGCTGGCAGCCATCAGCCTGGCTTGTGGCTGAGCAGAGCTCCCCCTGTGGGAGTGCACTGACCACCAGGGGGCAGCTCCTGCATTGAGCGTCTGCCCCCTGGTGGTCACTGTGTGTCATAGTGACCAGTTATTCCCAGTCGTTCTGCTGTTAGGGTCAATTTGCATATATAGGATAGTTTTAGGTTTGCAGAAAAGTTGCAAAGATAGTACAAAGAGTTCCCAGGTATTCCTTTACCCCCTTTCTCCTATTATTAACATCTTATATTACTATGGTACATTTGTCACACCTATGGAGCCAACATTGGTGCATTACTGTTAACTAGACTAGACTTTTATTGGAATTCACTGTTTTCTCCATCAATGTCCTTTTTGTGCTCCTGGATCCTATCCAGGGTACCACACTGCGCATAGTTGTCACATCTCCCCAGTCTCCTCAGGTCTGAGCCAGTTCCTCAGTTTTTCCGTGTTTATCATGACCTTCGTGGTCTTTAGGAGTACTGGCTAGGCAACCTGTAGAACGTTCCCTAATTTGAGTTTGTCTGATGTTTTTTTCTCATGGTTACACTGAGGTTATAGGTTTGGGGGAAGAACACCCCAAGAGGTGAAGTGCCCTTCTTGTCACATCATATCAAGGGCAGATGCTATCAACATGATATCTCTGGGGATGTTAATCTTGATCACGTGGTTGCCAGTTTTATCTACTGTAGAGTTACTATTTTTCTCTTCAAGTAGTTTTTTAAAAAAATTGAATTTTAAACTACAGAAGTAATAAATAAATGTCAAATAATTTTTCTCCATATAAAAATTGACATCACTGAAAAGTTAATGCTTTAACTTTAATGGGGACTCAAATATTGGTCCCCATTCCACTTCCTCAGAGGTAAACATTGTTATTGCTCCCAGCCTTTTCAATACATTTACATTCATACATATGTCCCTATAAAAGAATAGAGAGAGAGTATGCCCTGGCTGGTG
Organism: Myotis lucifugus; assembly: GCF_000147115.1. Taxonomy (NCBI): domain Eukaryota; kingdom Metazoa; phylum Chordata; class Mammalia; order Chiroptera; family Vespertilionidae; genus Myotis; species Myotis lucifugus. The sequence continues at coordinate 253,104 of NW_005871426.1, read as the reverse complement.
TTGCTCAGTGGTAGAACATCAGCCTGTGCTCTGAAGGGTCATGGGTTAGATTCCCAGTCAAGGGCACATACCTGGGTTGCAGGTTCACTCAGGGGAGTGTGTGGGAGGCAACCAGTCAATGTGTCTCTCTCACATCGATGTTTTCTCTTTCTCTCTCTGTAATATATATATTACAATCCAGTTTCTATATTAGCCATTTGTCATACCCTATGGATATCTTTCTGTAACTTGCTTTTTTCACCCAACAATATGTTTTAGAGACCTGTCTCTCCTGTTCTCTTTAAATGCTGCATTATATTTTGCTGTATTCTACAGATCACATATTGGCTCCCTATGGAACGTTGTTGCCATTTTCCCCCTTGTTAGAAACCCTGCCTACTACTAGTAAACTTTCTTATACCTGCCTCCTTGTGCAATGTGTGTTTTATTAGAACAAATATTTAGAAATGGATTTTCTGGTTCACAGAATGTGCACATTCAAAATGTTTATAGGTCCTGTCAATGTGGTATACCATGTTCCCCAACCAGCAACTTATGAGGGAACCTGTTTCCCACGTCCATTTTAACGCAATGTTTATCTAAACATTAATAATGTTTGTAATGTTTTTATCACAGTTTGAACTGGGCATTACTTACCGTTTGCATCAAAGACTGGCCACTCTTTTCTTCAATCACAGTTCTAATTCCAGACTTGCGTAAAAATCTGATCTGGGTTTGGATGATGAAGAAAAAAACTATCAAATTTACTTATAATTGTTAATTGAAAATAATGTGTAACTAGAAAGAGAGAATTCTGGTCCAAATGAACTGCACTTTTTGCATATTCTTGGGGGGGAGGGGGAAAGGTAAGTAAAATAATTTAATTATAGTCCTGACCAGAAGAAATGGCCCAGCTAGCCCTGTGTGAATCCTTCCAGATCTGTAATTCTGTTATATCGGGTTACTTGTGTCCAGTGTCATTCACCAAGAAAACACATGTTTACTAAAATGTTTATCAAGTGTACAAACATTAAGTGCTACTATTGACCATTGTATTTCTAAAGATATGGTTTAAAATGGTGCTTTTCTTTAACTTTATGGAGCAGTGAAGTGGCAGGAAATACTACACCCTTTGCCTCTTCTTTTGCTTTTTTTCACTGCCCACACCAAGGAGGGAAGGGGTGACAGCCATTTCCCCATCTCTGCTACGCTCCCCTCCACCTCCAGAGACAATGTGATGTCATGGGTAAGTGATGTGCTCTCACAGAAGTGGTGTTGTCTACAGGAGCTCCAATGTGCAAGAAGTTCAGGGAAACACAAAACAACATTTTCCTGGTTTCCCTCATCAAAATTAATAGAACATTTAAAAACAAACACCCATTTTTTAATGACAATAGTGCTATGTATTTATCATAGTAAATTTGTGAAATATAGAAAAGTTAAAGAAAGAAAATAAAAATCACCCATTATTTTATCACTTAAATATAACCACGGTGTTAACAGTTGGTGTATGTCCTTCTAGTCTTTTTATTCTGTGGATATACACAAGTAAGCTGCAGAGACGTTGAGGAGAGGAATACAGAATAGAATTACTTTCCCTCTTATTATTTCTTCCTACTCCACGACCACTGTCAATTTCCCAGAAGAAAATGAGATTTGCAATCAGTGGCAATCTCAGAACTGTCAACATATGTGAACTCAACCATGCTGACAAATACCCAGTTATGAGATCGAGCAGATGTCGAAGGATTTACCTCCCCAGGAAGACAGGAAGAGCACAGGTGGTGTTGACATTCTGGTTTCTGGTCAGCCGTGCCGTCAATCTGCACTGTGGTCCAGTTCTCTTAGGGGAATACACTCATGGACTTCGGCCTTTCCTAAGCAGTTTCCTTCTGTGGGCTGTGGTTGGTTCTGCTTTCCTGGAAGATGCTGGCCTTACTCACCCTAGCCTGTTGTGCCCCCTTCCTCTCTTCCTGGCAATCTGCTGGCCCAGCAGTACTTTTGTGGTTTGTTCAGTCTTTCCTTCGAGTTCTTTCACTGCAATTTATGTCACTTTCTGTTCGTTCCTATATAATTCTGGGTAATTTTAGGAACAGCTGAAAATGTCACAGTGCCATCAGAGAAAGGCTGCGGCTCTGAGCGGGCCCTCTGGAGCCACACACATTGGGCAATGCCCAACTGCAACACCAGAGTGCCGTAGGCTGGGAGGCAAAGGGCTTCCCTAGAGCGCCTCTCACCCCAAATTCTGGGTCAAATAGCAACTGTCAAAGTTCATCTCCCTTCATGGAGTATGTACTTTCCTACAGAGGAAAAAACCACAACAGACATTCTCTTTATTTTGGGATAATGATCCTGTGTTTCTGTATTAAGGAACCGGGGTGTACCACAGCACCTTCCAAGGTCTTTTCCGGTCCTAGGGTTGTGGGACGTTTACACAGAAATACACTGACGTGTACACTAACCCGGAACAGACAGGACCTTCTACCCACAGGCAGAGTGGGAAGCCACTTAATGACACCCGGTTAGACAGCGTTCTCTCTCCCCTGCTCTTGCTAATATCCCTGTCCAAATGTTCTTCCCACTGCCTGTCATAAAGACTGGTAGTTTATCTTTAGAGTATTGGGGATTGTGTTATTTTTGGCTGTTGGTCATAGTTAGGCACAAAATAACAGAAGATTAAAGGATATGAAAATTTCTTACCCTCCCTCAAGTTAACATCCAGGAGTAGGAAGTACAGAGCTGGTGTGATGACTTTGTTCCGTGGAGTCCTCAGGGACCCATGCTCCTTCTATCCTGGAGTTCCAACTAATGCACCTTCCATACTCAAGATCAACCCCTGGTCTGAGATGACGCTTCAGCTGTCACATTCATGTGCTAAGCAGCAGGATGGAGACGAGGGGTGGGGAAGCTGCCACTTCAGGGAAATGCCCAGAAGCTGCCATGTGGCGTTTTCACGTTCATTCCATTGGTCAGCACTTCGTCACATAGCTACACCTAGCTGCAAGAGAGGCTTGGAAATGTCATCTTTATCTGGGTGGCCATGTGCCAAGATAGATATTACATTACTGTGGGAAAAGAAGACAATGGATCTTGGGGAACAATCAGTAGTTTCTACCATTGTTGGAATTTTAAGAACCCAAAATTAGAATATAAGTAACCAAAGGGTGGGGGGTGGGTGGAGGCTTCCAACCTCAGCCATTGCCACTCAATGTTCTCAAGGGGATCGGTGTCACTATGAAAGATCACGGCTTCTGGGAATGGGGGTTGTGTCCAGAGACAGGCAGAGAGGGCCACTAAGAAAGGGGCTGCTCAGAGGGCCAGGGGCAGGACCATACACCAATATCACCTTCTTCCCAGTTTTCCTAGAGGCCCTGGGTGCATGACCTCATCCTTCTCGACATCAGGAAAGATGAATGTGGAAATAAGTGTATAGGGACTCTTTCCCCCTCCCCGTGTGGGAGTCTGTGCTGTGAGATTTTTTCCCCTTCCCCGCATGGGAGTCTGTACCTGTTCTTCAATAAATTTCCACCTATGCTATTAAAAAAAAAAAGAAATAAGAGTACACCATGAATTCTGTGATAGATCCTACAGGGCTGGCTGACTACTGGAACCCATGGGCAGGAGAGAATCCATGAGCACCTATAAGGTGCCAGGCACTAAGCTTTTATCCATCCTGTCATTTACTTCTCATAGCAACTTATTTTCCATTATCATGCCATCTTACAAATGCAAAAATAGGATGAAGACTTTAAGTGGTTAAATCATACACTAGCTAAAAAGTAGAAAGAGGAGTTTAATCCACTGATGTCTCTTAGCCTGGACCAAGTCTAGATTAGAAGTTCAAGGTTCCAAACATCTACTAGAGAAGTGTATCAACTCATCATAACCATGAAGGTTTACATGAAAAAGGGGGTTAGGGATGGCTGATATTTAAAAGCTGTGAATAGTTTTGTAAAACAAAGACTAAATAATACTAAAATAGTGATTCCCTAATGTATTTTAGAAGTAGATTTTCATGTCAGGTTGAAATGGATCAAAATGCTTTTCTAGTTTTCATCTACATGTGTCTCAGGTCATCAGACTTAATTTCGTGATGACTTAACTCTGAATTTGTTAATAATATTGCAAGTGTTTTTGTAATCCAACTAATGCCACTTTTTTGACAGAATGAAAACATGAAGAAAGATGACCTTTCCATGGAACAAAATGAAAATCGCCCAGCGCAAATAAGTCTCCATCAATGGGCCGGGGAGCCTGTCAAGCAGGAAACAGAGACCGGGTAAAGCTAAACCATTTCACTGTTGACTCACGGAGATGGGTTAAACACTGCGGGAACATGGAGTGACTGACCGATGTGGAGGTTATATGTTAACTCTGAAATATTTGAAACTGAAATAAAAACAAGACTGTGAAAGCAGGTAAACTGCTAAATTAGTGTTTCACTTTTAACAAGAGGGATTGCTAAGAGAAATGTCTTTTTATATTTATACATATAAAGTAATTATTTTATCTTCAGTGCAATTTTTATTTTTATTATTTATTTATTTTTTAAAATATATTTTATTGAATTTTTACAGAGAAGAAGGGAGAGGGATAGAGAGTTAGAAACATCGATGAGAGAGAAACATCGATCAGCTGCCTCCTGCACACTCCCTACTGGGGATGTGCCCGCAACCAAGGTACATGCCCTTGACCGGAATCAAACCTGGGACCCTTCAATCCGCAGGCCGACGCTCTATCCACTGAGCCAAACCAGTTCGGCTGGTGTAATTTTTAAAGAGTGGCTTTTATGAAACTCCCTTAAGTTAAGTAAAGTGACTTCAACTTGGTGTATATGAATTTTCCAGACCACTTTGAGATGAAAGGCATTTATTCCATATTTCTTGCCTGCTACAGGTACAACTACGCAAGGGCCCTGCTCCTGCTGGGCCTGGATGATGGGACTGGGCCTAGTGATGAGGATCCTGTCCTAAGGAGAGGGGCCTACCTGTCCTTTCTGTACCTGCGCCACCTGCGAATCAGGGAGCTGCAGGTCTGTGGACGCTGGTTTCAGGCGTCTGAAATGCTTGGTTGTCTGGAAGTGGGGCTTTCCTTCTGTTCCAGGAGCAACACATTTTTACACTTTGTTCTTTGTTCTGATTTGTCCATGAAATCGGGCCTTTCTGGGGGTGGCGTGTTCCTTTTTCAGCAGTAGGATGGACCTGCCCACCTCCAGGGCCCCATTCGAAGTTTTGCTCTAGGCGTGGCCAGCGAGGGGCCCAAGTCCTGAGGCTGTTCTCTGTTTCAGCGCATCTGCTTAGGAATTCTGAACTACTTCAGATCTGTGGAGCGGACGCTGACGATCAACACTTCAGGCCTTACCTTGGTCGCAGGGAGCCTGGTCCCCACCATAGAAGAGAATTCCTGGGTAAATACGGCAAAAGGAGGCTTGGGCACCTTGCAAGGCCTGGGAGCTCACCACTATGTCCACAGGACACCTGCCGAGCACAAGGTAAGGTGTTCTGCTACAATTTTTTCTTTCTCCATTATCCTGTCTCCCAAGCCCCCTTCTTCCAGGCACCTGCAATCAGTTAACTTGATGGAGTAACAGGTGGGGGTGTCTTATGGAAAGGATTTTTTAAAAAATGTGGTGAAAAGGGAAATGGCTTTTTAACCGCAACAAAATGCTGGGTCCACTGGAGAGCAGGCCACAGGCAGAGAGCACTCTAAAAGCAGCCCTGGCGGGCACGATGCAAAGGAAGACCTTTCAGCTGCTGGTGTGTGGACTCTATGGTAGAGAGCACGAAGGGCCCTTTCTGTTACCCTTGCCCGAAAGCCACATGTCCTTACAGAGCAGCTCTTATAAGGCCCTCCCTGGCATTGCAAGGGATACCTTTTAGCCTAGTGTCTGTTTTCCAAGCCCTACATGAAAAAAAATAGATTGAAAAACAAAGGTAGAAAAATTTTTGAGAGCTGAACAATAAAGAATCTCTTATCCCTCCAAAAACCCGTTTGCCTCTTGGTGCTCTTACTCTCTCTTGAGTGTATTTTACGTTGTCTACAAAGTTCATATTAAATCCCTTCCTTTGGGAATAAAGTTGAAAATGCCTATGTTTTCTTGGACTTCTGTAGATACTCTTGCATTACTTTCATCTCAATCTCTAGAAAGTTTATTCTTGAAGGTAGGATTAAATATGAATTTTATCTTCTTAAAGATACTAGGTTGACAAATGTGGAAAATTAAATCTAGCTACCAAACCAAGTCATGTTCTAAGCTTGTATGAACCCTGACTTATACTTGACATGTCTGTAAGGGTGTGAAATCTTACGATCCCCTGTCATTAATATACAGAGTCTATGGTAGCACTTCCAAAAGAAATATAACACAAGCCACACATATAATTTAAAATTTTCTAGTAGACCCATTAAGAAGTATAAATAGACATGAAATTAATTTTATTTTTTAACATGAAATTAATTTTAATATAATGTATTTAACCCACTGTATCAAAAATAGTATCACCTTAACATATAATCAATATAAAGAAGTTATTGATAAGATATACATTTTTTTGTACTAAGTCTTCAAAATCGGGTGTGTACCTTATATGTACAGCACATCTCAACACAGACAAGCCACATCTGAAGTGCTCAATAGCCACATGTGGTAGAGGCTATTATATGAAACAGTTCAGCTCTAGATATTGAAAAACATTTAAAAAAAAAAAGAAAGAAAACTTTTTAAAATATTTTTTTCATCCAGTCACCTACAGTCCAACTCAGTATTTAGGAGAGTTCTCTTTTTGGTCTCCTTTGCTAACAAATACCCCCCTCCCAGCCCCCTCACCATACACAGGCTTCACTTCATAGAGATGAAGGAGAAGAGGGGAGACAAATCCTATCCTGCCCTGTTGACTGTAGGAGGAGCTTCTCAAGGGTAATGCAGTATTGCTTTCCTGTGCTGTCATAAATGTTAGAAACAACTGCATCCATAGAAGCTGCCAGCAGCTACTACTTTAGCACGAGAATCTCAAGGAAGTAACCTTTATGGGGTCTTTAATAGGGTCATGTGGTTTGGTTGCACTCCATGTGTGTGGCCTTGTCAGCTTTTAAACTAGAATGTCCAGATCTAACTATATGATTCTTCCCCATGTAGGGGATGGGAGGCACAGATGCTAATTTGTTGGGTTGGTCTCACCAGGCCCAGGGCCAAGGCTACTGGGAGCAAAATCATTGGGCTCACCAGCCCAGGGAGCTGACATTTATTCACCCACTCATTTATTCATTCCACAAAGGTTCTGACCAATTAAAATACTAGGCATAGGGGATACAGCAGTAAACAAAACTAGCACAAATCCCTGCCATTATGGGACTATTGAGTGGAAAGAGACAGACATTAAATAAATAACATACAAAATGTCAGATGGCTTGGCACCAAAGCTTCCCAGACATCCTGGCCCCCTTACAGTTGGATGAGGCCTAGTGGTGAGCTTTGGCCAGGGGGCTGTGAGCAGTAATGACATGTGTCATTTCCAGTCCAGAGCATTTAGGAACTGGTTTATGACCCTCCAGCTCTATTCCCCTGCTGCAGCCAATGGAATGCATGTTTCAGACTACAAAATAAAAACATCCTGATCCCTGGATCACTGCTGGAATATACCTGTCTAAAAGCAACTAGTCCTTCAGTAGGATTTGCATGAGTGAGAAATTAAATTTAATTGTAGGCCATTGAGCCTTGGGGTTACTTATCAGAGAATAACCTGGCTTTTCTGGACTAACAAAAATGGTGTTAGGTGCTACAGAAAAAAAAAAATTGATAAGAAAAGGGGGATAGAGAGTGGTGGAGGTTGGTGATGGGCTGTTCCAGTTATAAGTAGGGTTATCATGGAAGGTCTTCTTGAGAAGGTATTATTTGAGTAAAGACCTGAAAGAAATCAGGAAGCAAACCACGTGACTAACTGGAATAAGAGTGCCAGGCAGAGGGGAGGACAGTGCAGAGGCCCTGAGGCAGACAGTGTCTGGCAATGTTGCAGAAACAGCGAGGAGTTAAGAGCAGTAGAGTGCATGAGGCAGAAATTGGCAGGAAATAGGGTTAGAGAGATTGGAGTGGTGGGGAACAAGTTATGGACCACTGTGAGGACTTTGACTTTAACTTTGAATGAGAAGTGGAGCCCTTTGTGAGTTTTGAGTAGAAGAGGGATGTGGCTTCACTTACATTTTTAAAAAATATATTTTTATTGATTTCAGAGAGGAAGGAAGAGGGAGAAAGAGATAGAAACATCAATAATGAGAGATAATCATTGATCGCTGCCTCCTGCACATGCACCACACTGGGGATCAAGTCCACAACCTGAGCATGTGCCCTGACCGGGAATCGAACCATGACCTCCTGGTTCCTAGGTCGACACTCAACCACTAAGCCACACCAGCTGGGCTTGACTTACATTTTAACATTCATGCTGCTGTATTGGGAATAGACTGACAGTACTTTAGAGTGGAAGCAGAGACTAGTTAGAAGGTTATTACATTTATCAAACTAGAGACCGTGTCTGAGAAGACAGCATGGGGAGAAATAGTCAGATTCTGGATATATTTGAAGGTACAGCCAGCATGATTTCCAGGAAGAAGAGAGTGGAATGGGAGAGAAAAAGAGAAGTCAAAATTGATTCAAAAGTTTTGGCCTGAGCATCTGAAAGTTTGGAGTTGCCACCATCTGAGATGTGGTTGGAGCAGGTTTATTGGAAATACCAGGATCTCAGTTTAGGACATGAAAATTCTTAGATGCTTCAGGCAGCAAAAGGATGTATAGTAAGTCCTCACTTATCATCCTCGTTAGGTTTTACGACTTTAAGTGAAACTATCCTATATAATAAAAGGCTAATATGCAAATTGTCCATTCGACCAGGAGTTTGACCAGGGGGCAGGGCCAGCTGGCCAACCGTCTGCAGCCCTTCCCCCTGGCCAGCCCCGCCCCTGATCGCCCCCCATTGGGGGCAGGGCCAGCCCTCCAACCACCACATCTCCTCCCCTA
>NW_005871426.1:146166-244015 GCF_000147115.1 Myotis lucifugus | reverse complement strand
ACCATGATTGAATTTGTGCACTGGGCCTCTAGTGTATAATGAAACTAGTTTATCACAGGCTAATTGACAAAAACAAGAGTTAAATTAAGAATCTCATCAAAGTTATAACAAAAGGATGTCAATTGAAGACCTGCTGTATATATTTTTCACATACTAGGTATCTGATTAATGTCTGTTGGACATTAACAGACTGGTTGAGAGCTCACGAAAAGACAATATACATAAAAGTGTCTTGTCAAGTATTTCATGCTGTTCAAATGAAAAACAATTCGTTATGATAATATTATACTCTGCAAGTAATAAAAGTTTTTTTAAGTATTTGAGATTATAGCCAATGGATTGAGTCATTCACTTAACAATTTTTTTTATGAAATTCTTAGATTATTATTAGCTGAAATTAATGCAAAGATGATTTAGAAAAAGCTAGTCAGAGAAAGTGTCTACATTATCAGAACCTAAAATTCATATTAGCAAGAGATGACAGCAACCAATAGAGTGAAAAGAATGAATGATGGGCCACCGATTTTCCTATAGTTACTGTACTCGAATAGTTATCTTGGCATCAGTTATTTTGCAGACTTACAACCATATGAATCATTCCAAAGACCAGATTACTTCTTGCCCAAACAGGTAATTATTGTCTTCCCCTTCCTGCCACTCCTCTAAGCATAATATTGAAGAATCAATTTTCTTGACCACTAAAACTTTATAAGAAGGGTCCTTCACATGGCCAAGGAAGAAATTAAAATTAAAAGGAAATATGATAACAACTGAGTCATAACCCTGTACGAAATAATTTGGCCATCTGGTCTTCAAGGTGTCTCTCCACTGGACATAAGCATGCATTTAAAAGACAGGAACTGCGAGAGGGAAGGAGAAGGAACATGCATGTCCATAAAGGGCTTGAGCAATGAGATGGGGTGGGGAGAGCGGAAAAGGAGACCATTTAAATAGATGATGGCATTATAGTCAGTGTTTTAACACGTTTTGCTTTCCATCTGCTTCAGTACTTAATACAGTAGTCATTTCTTTATATCTTATGAAATTTCCCTGTACAAGAATTTGGGAAAGGTCTTTTCCAGCAAAGTGGATAAAGGAGAGCTCATTTTGCATAACAGATGATAGGTGCTAAATGCCAACAGAAGCCAACATGCTAGTTTATAAATCTAAACAAGTTGTTTAATTTTTGTATGTGGCATGTCATTTCTCAGCATCTTTTCTGTTTTCATTGGTGCCTATCATTCTATAAAAAACAGAACTTTGACTTTTGGAACTCTTAGCCAAAGTAAGTTCCTAATTTTTAAAGTTTTATATCTAAAGACTAGCCAAAAGCAAAGTAAACAAAAATAACAACCTACTAGAGAAATGCTTAACTATGAAATATCCTTTTAATGGAACACGAACCACAGCTATTATTTAGAAATGCTCATCCTTTTACTTATTAGAAAACTTCTAAGTTTCTGCTTGAGTAATTAAGAACCTATAATTGAATGGGCAACTCATTAAAGAGTAGTCTTCAGGGAAATGAAGTATGCCATCATCTGGTGTACTTATAACAGCACATTAAATCTAATTATAGTAGTACGGGACTGAACGGACCCCTAGAGTACCCCTCACCCACCTTTCTGATATTGATGATTAACTATCCATGCTGATAATATTCTGCCCTGAATATGAAGGTTGCAGAGAAGTTCCCGTAGTTATACAATAGGCAATGCCACATACACAAACCAATTGACAGATCTATTGAGAGATAGGATATGACTGCTTATTAAAATTTGTAAATCAATGGATTGTACCCAACAATCGATTACTTAACTTAGCAAACATTTTATGTTATAAGAATGACTAGATGGGGGGTAAAATTTGGGGGGTAAAATATTGGGAACCATTGGTTCCATAGCGAAAATGACTCATAAATAATAACAACTTAGAAAATCAGAATATATATATCATATATATTAGCAAGTGTTGGAGAGGTTGTGGAGAAATTGGAACCCTTGTGTACTATTTGTGGGAATGTAAAATGGTGCAGTCATTGATGTAAAAGAATATGGTAATTCCTCAAAAGCGTAAAAATAGAATTACCATATGATCCAGAAATTCCACTCTGAGTATATATCCAAAAGAATTGAAAGCACGATCTCAAAGAAATATTTGTACCCCTATGTTTATAGAGCATTATTCACAATAGCCAAAAGGTGGAAGCAACCCAAGTGTCCACTGAGGGATGAACAAATATGATGTATATACACACAATGGAATGTCATTCAACCTTAAAAAGAAAGGAAAATCTAATACATGCACAACATGGACGAACCTTGAGAACATTATGCTAAGTGAAATAATCCAGTCACAAGATGACAAACACTATATGATTCCACTTACAGGTGGTATCTGGAGTCGTCTAGCTGAGAGGCTAAGTAGCATGGTGGTCCCAGGGTTGGGGAAGGCAAACAGGGAGTTATTATTTAATGGGACAGAGTTTCGGTTCTGCAAGACAAAAAGAGTTCTGGCGATGGATGGTGGTGATAGGTGCATAACAATGTGAATGTACTTAATGCCACCCTAACTGTACACCTAAAAGTGGCTCAGATGGTAAATATGTTATGTGTATTTTATCATTTAGAAAATATATATATATATATTTTTAAAGTAGGCCAAATGTTTTTAACCTTTTCTTTATTATTGCTGCCCCCCAAAGAACTCTTTTTAAATACTTTTCCCCGATGATCCTTTTCCAAAGAAATATTAATAGCAGAGATATGCCATATATGTGTACAGTATGTATGCCAATGTTTTATACATTAAAAGAGTAAGATTTTTTTTGCCTCCCAAGAACTACTTTCCACCCTCATTGAGAATGCATGCATTAGGATGTAATGACATGAGATGAGAGTCTATAAGGACAAAACACAGTATTTCTGACTGGTATATGTGAGAATAAACAGTCATCTTTTCTGTCAAAGAACAGTTAAGGCAGCTGCCATTTTGGCTCATGTGACTTGGCGGCCGCCATGTTAGCCACATGACTTGCAGCTCCCCTGGGGGCCACCATCTTGAAACGGCAAAGGCCAACTCCTCCCTTTGAATTAGCCAATCAGAAAGACTGTGCACCTGAGCTCCAATCAAGAGTGAGGGACAGGTCACGTGCGTCAGGATTAAAAGGCCGAGCAGACCGCCTGCTCAGTGTGCATGTGGTCCCAGACCATGTGCTGTGCACCCTCCTGCAGGAGGAAAGATACTTGCCCCGCTGTCTGGCTCCCAAGTATGTTTTGTGTTCTACCAGGACCCCTGAATTTGGGGACTCGCCTTATTTCTTATAGTATATGTTAAAAGTACAAGTTGGGATCATGTGACAGACTAAAAGAAGTCTATATGCAAAAAGTATCAAAAACTATTCATTTATTCATCCATTCTCTTATTTACATACTAGAGGCCTGATACACAAAATTCGTGCAAGAGCCTTGGCCCTGGCCCCTGCCCGCTGAAGCTTTGTCTGGAAGGAAGGATGTCCAGAAGGACATCTGGTTTAATTAGCATATTACACTTTTATTATATAGATTTTCTAAGCAATCATTATGTGTTAGGCCCTGTGCCAAACACTAAGGATACAATAATAAACAAAATTAGACATGTTCCTTAACCTCATAGTACTTATAATTCAGTGGGTGAGACAAATATTAGTCAAAAGTCACACAAATAAATGTAAAACAGCAACCTCAGTAAATGCCTCAAAAGAGTGATAACTTGGTGCTGAGGAAGCCAGGAGGAGGTCCCTGTGAAAGTGATGATGAGCTGAGGTTGGAAGATGAAGGCTTTAACCAGGAAAATGGGGAGGGAGACCTTTCCATGGATAGGGATAGGCTGTGCAAAGGACCTATGGCCAAAGCGAGGGAGTATGGCACCCAACAGAACCCAAAAGAAGACATGAGTGGCTGGGACACCACGATCCACGTGGAAAATAACGCAAAATGAAACTAGCCCAAATGTCAATAGTTCCTCAACCTCGTCACTATTGACATTTTGGGCTTGATAACTCTTTGTTATGGGAGGTTGTCCTAAATATTCTAGGATGTTTAGTGGCATTCCTGGCCTCTAACCACTAGATATCAGTAGCACTTCCCCTCAAGTATGACAGCCAAAAATGTCTCCAGACATGGTCAAATGTCCTCTGGGGAACAAAATCACATTTGGCTGAGAACCACTGGAGAGAAATAGACTATGTAGGCCCTGTTCAGATGTTTTGCTTTATTCTGTGAGCAATGGGATACCTTTTAGGGATATTAAAAGGAAGGAGGAGGGACAGTTAAAACTGCATTTCTCAAAGATCCTCTGCCAGCAGTGAGTACAATGGAGGGGAGGGAAAGCCAGAGGAATGCGGATAGAACAATTAGAGGCTAAACCAGTTTAGACGCTCCTAAACTAATCCTGGTGAAAGATAATAACAGCTTGGACAGGGTGGTGGGCGGTGGGATTGAGAGAAGTAGATGGATTTGAGAGATAGGAAGTAAAATCAACAGAACTTGGCACTAAATTGGACATGCAGGGTGAGGCAGAAAGACACATCAGGAGTGATTCACGCAAGAGGAAGTGAATGGGTGGTGCTGCTTATGAAAATGGGGATGCTGGAGATGGCCTAGGTTGGTGGGGAAAGATCACACAATTTGATCATGTTAAATTTGAAGGGCCTTTGAGATGCCCAGGAACAGATGCCAAATAAGTAATTGGATATGTGGGTCTGGACCTCTAGAAAGTCTGGATTGGAAATATAAATTGGGGAGCAAATGGTCTAGGGAAGGTTATCTCAGCTGTCAAAGTGTAATGTCTCTTGAGGAAGGAATATGGGAGGAAAAGATGAGGTCCTAGGACTAGGGCTTGAGTATGGCCGCTATTTAATGACATGATAGAGAAAAATACACCTCAAGCACCAGAGAAGGGACGGCTGGAAAGTTGGCGAGATCAAGGAAAATGTGAAGTCCTGGGAGGCCAGGAAGAGCGTGAGTCAAGAAGCAGGAAGTGCTAAATTGTGTCAGATGCTCCTGAGAGATTATATAAGTTAAAAAGGAAGCCTGCTGGATGTGCAAAAAAAGTCATTGTTGGTCGTGGTAAAAGGGTTTTGGGTGGCTTGATGGAGATAGGCCCCAGATGAGAATGGGGGAGGAGTAGAAGGTAAGGGAATGGAGACAGTGAGTACAGAGAACATCTTAGGTTGGACCATGAGGAGGAAAGTCATAAGGTGGAACCTGGGGAAGGGTGTGAGGGTTTAAAATGAGAGGGACATGAGCGTGTCTGAGTGTCAATTGGAAAATATCTGGTTGAGTGGAGTTGGATATCCAAGGAGGAGAAGGGATGCTTCAGAGGGGGGAGGGCTGGGAAGAGAAAGACCTTGGAGAAGGGGAGGAGAATCGTCCACTATAGTGGAGAATCGTCCACTATAGTGCAGGAAGAAGCAGGAGAGGAGGGTGTGAATGTAGTGTGTGTGTGTGTGTGTGTGTGTGTGTGTGTGTATAGAAGTGGAGGGGCTTCTGCTGAGATTTAGGGAGGCTGGGCATGGGGGAGAGGAGTGAATTCAGAGGCTTGAGAAGAATGGAGAAGTTTGAAGTTATGAGGATTATCATTAGAATGAATCTCAGAAAGCAACAGGTTCTCAGTCATCTAAGAAAAATAAAATTATGATGGGAGTCCTCAAATTACTTATAATGTTAGTTTCCTAAGGCCACCATAACAATGCACTACAAAGTGGGTGGCTCACAACAACCGGGAAAGAAATTTACTCCCTCACAGTTCCAGAGGTGACAAGCCTCAAGTCACCAGGGTCAGCCCCTGAGGAGGCCCGGAAGTTCCTTCCTTGACTCTTCTGGCTCCTGGGAGTTGCCAGCAATCCTTGGGGTCCCTTGGCATTCCATGGCCTGCAGATGCATCACTAAAACCTCTGCCTCTGTCTTCATGTGGCCTTTTCTCCTATGCAGTTGTCGCCAAAGTTTTGTCCTTTTATAAGGACACCAGTCATTGGATGAGGGCGCATCCTAATCCAGTATGACCTCGTCTTAACTTGTGTACATCTGTAAGGACTCTACTTCCAAATAAGGTGACATTCACAGGTTTCAGATAGACATGTATTTTGGGGGGACACTATTCAATCCAGTATATTACTAAGGCATGAGACTATTTTAATGCATTTTAGAAGTATTTAGAAGATGAAAACAAAGGTATCTTTAGCAGCTAACATTTATAGGTCTCACGTGCCTCCTAAGCACAGTGTCACATACTCCTGACAACTGTTGTAGTGTCTCTACTGTTCCCACGTTACAGATGAGGAAACAGAGGCTAAGGGTAGATGAATGACTTAATCAAGGTGAGATCCTGGCATTGTGGACTCAGGCCTTGTGACTTCAGAGACCACCTTTAAAGCTCGGTTGGCTCTGTTGCCTTTTCCCAGGGAATCCCAAATTAATCAGAACACCTCCTCAGCTATTTATCTACGTCAGAAACTTCCCTTTTCTGCCAACATACTTTGCTAATATCTTTTTCTCTATATACAGCTCTTGATTCTTCAGCATGTCTATAGCTCTGTGCATGGGAGAAGAAGTCTACTGTCTGCCATTTGGGCTGGAAAAATACAGCTCTCCCCTTTCCACTAACTTCCAGGCTTGGCTTTGTTTACACAGGTCCATGGCACCCAATTCATGGAGTTCTCAGAAGTGGAGAACCAGGATGACTACTATAGCACCGAAGCTGGCTACATCCACACCCAGGACCAGCAAGGGGTGCATGTCATGTATGACGAGGCCTTGAGTGACCTGAAGGAACTAGAGGCAGAACTGCTGCTGGTGGCCAGCCATTACATTGAGAAAGAAAAAGGTCAGAAATCAGATTTGAAAAAAATCAACCAACCAAACAAACAAAAAACACTAGGGGCTTAATTTAACAACCCCCATCTCAAAATATAAATGCACTAATTCAATAAGCACATACACCTTCCCAACACACACCCGCATTAGAAAAGATAGGGCTCTGTGTCAGCCTAAGTGCCCCTTTTGTTGGAGACTGACTACTCTCTCAGGGTTTGGTTATAATTCTTACTGTTGTTTAGACTCGTTGCCCAGTGACATTTCTGCATCACCCAGTGGGTGCAGAGAATGTCATGCAGGGCCCTGAGGGAAGCAAAGGAAGCCATGAAATCAATTTTTTTTCTAAGTAACAAAAAAATGTGATTGGCCTTGGGAAACTGCAGTTAGAAACAGGGGCATCCCTGGGTTCATAACAGAAAACCACTAGATGCGAGAAGATCTGGCTCAGAAGATGCCAGACAAGCCCCAGAGGGAGAAACCATTACTCAGGGTAATTGAATAACCGTTAGTCTGTATTCGCTCTTCCTTCTGGCACTACTCAAATGTATCCAATTTTAGAATAGGCGCGGTAAGAATATTTCTTTTGAAATAATATGACAGCATTAGCATTACATTGGAAAAGAACTTAAGAGTTTCTAGATATATTGCAATACCTAAAGGAAAGATAGCAAGGGTTTATGCTATTTTGTAATATATTAGACCATAATTAAAGACCATTCATATTCACATTGTTATAAAATCCTGCTTGAGGACTGTTTGATAATTAACCTTTCAGATCCTAGGCAGAATTAATTCACTATTGGCTTGAACTCTCTGTCCTATCTTTGCCACCGACCATCTGGGATCTGACTCGGGAAGCAGCAATGGCATCCACCATTCCAGGGCATTCGATTTCAGCTCTTAGCCTTTATCTTTACTAGCTATCCTACATATGAATGCATCACTTTTGTCGATAATAATTTATAATACCATGCAACTATTTCCAGCTGCTAAGAATTTAATTGGATTGAAACACGTAGTAGTCATTTAGCTCCATGAAAATCTTTTAGCTGAGCTAATTGGTATACAGTCATTGATTGTGATGATTTCCATGATTTTCCAACTGCTGCTAGGAAAACTCCTGATCAAAGTCTTTCTCTTGTGTTCAGTAGCCATCATAAACCTGACAATTATTGAATTCAAACTTTAGCCCCTGAAAAGCTCTTACTGTTAAATATTTCATTCTGAAATCGATCACTTAAAAATTTAAAGCAATAATAATGCTGATAATGAAAACTAACATTAATATATTGGACAAATATTTCTGCTGAATAATGACAATGATTACATTTATTTATATAGGTTAATGATTAATGTAATTAAATAATATCTTAGAAACTTCTCTGAAAATTTTGACTTGGCTAACATCAATTGAAGTAGCAGGTGGAACTGGGTTTGTTTTTAAACCACCAGGAACCTGGTTTTAGAAAAGAAAAAAATTATGTTTTGCCTTTAAATTACAGGTTTGAGAATATTTTAGTAAAGGTTTTATGTTAATTGAATTTGGTTGTGTTTCCAAAATTAGTCTTTAAAACTGAAATTGTAAAGGCAAACAAGAATCCCTGTTGACTAAGTCAACAAGTATGAACTTTGGGCTTTGTCTTTGCTGATGGCTCCTTAATGATTTAGAAACCAGTTGCCATTCCTTTTTCTTTCCTAAAACAAAGCTGATAATCCGAGGGCGCATTTCTAATAGGAACAGCTTCATGGAGAGAGGTCTGGCTCTGGTCATTGTCATCACTTCTCTTCCAGGTCACAAAGAGGGCAGCAAGTCAAATGCTGGCCAGGTCTGGGGATGGGCCCATGCAGGAGTGGACAGATTTGCTGTGCTGTGTGACCTGTGGACTTGGGAGGCAGCCCTTCTAGAAAACAAGCGCCAGGTATTCTTGCCTAGAAAACAAACTTTGGTTAAATAAACATTCTTACAAAACTCAATACTTTTAAAAACTCAGTGGGACTTTCCTGATAGCTCCCTTTTAAGTAAGAATGAGAGATGACTCCATGCATATTCCTTGACCTGTCAGGACAGCCCTCAGTCTACTAAACACAGACAGACTGACGACCTTTTGTGGCCTGCAGAAGTGTATGCCCCATGTGGGTACGTGAGAGCAGGGGGTAAGGCGTGCTGAGTTACAACAAGTATAGGGTAAATTTAAGGCAATAAGACAGTGAGTTACTAAATCACCATCCTGTCGTTAATGGTTCATATCCCAGTAATAAATGACAAACTGCTCCTTAGCATGTGTTGTTGCCCTTTTGATAATCTCTAACTGTTGGGAGTTTATTCATCAAACATTAAGTATTTACTCTGTACCAGGTACTGTTCCAGGCACTGGGAACATATAGACACAAGAGAATATTTATAAGGAATTTGTAGCCTGTAAACATTTATCTGATCTCTAAGCAAAATGATAACCCAGTGGCACATGCAAGAGCCTTGGGGACCCCTGCCCTGTGGGGGCGGGGGTGCTGCCAGAATAAAGGAAATGTTCCCAAGTCTTTCTGGAGGAATAGGTGTTTAACCTGGTTACTAACAGGTACGTAAGGTATTGTCTGTCAGGGAAGGAAATATCCGTAAGCAGAGGAAACAGCATTCGCAATGTTGGGGCGGTCTCAAATGGGGGAGCGGGGAGTCTGGAGACAGGCAGGAAGACTGCTCTGGCTCAGAGGGAAAGGCGTGCTGGGAAACAAGGTGAACCTGTGTTTTGGGTGCAGCCTGGGAAGGACCTGCTGATCCACGCTTCATTTAGAGTTTACCTTATAAGCAAGGAAAGCCGTCGGTGAGTTTCAGCAGGGGAGAAACACGGTCACAGCTTTGTTTCCATGTGGTAGCTGTGTGGTGTCAGTGCGTAGGATGGCCCGGAATGGATAGCTCCTGGGGAAAGAAGTGCAGGTATTGCAACAGGTACCTGAGCGTCAGGAGGGGGACCCACACCGCCGAGGGTGTAGCCGTGGGACTAGGAAGGAGGAGCAGGCTGAGAGCTCTTTGGAGAAGTGGAGAGGGCGGTGGATGCTGGAGGGAGAGAGTAAGGATGGAGCTGAAATGACTTCCTCAGGGTCGGGGAGGCGGCTATCAACTGGCACAGAACGCCGCAGCGGGGCCGTTGGGGGGAATAACACTGAGTCTGGGGTGCAAGGCCTGTGGGAGAGTGTTCTGAAGCCGGGCTGGATGTTCGGTGGGTGCTTGTCGTTTTGAAACTCAGGAGCAGGTCTGAGCTGAGGTAGGAATGTGGAAGTTGGACCACAGCAATGAGTCGAAATGACTAGAAAAAGCCAGAGATGTCTGAAGTGGGCCCCTGGGTCACCCCTCCAAGGGTAAGGTCATGGCATAAGAATCCATGAGAGGAACCAAGAGTAGCCAAAGAGACTGGAGAGAAATGGAAGGAATCGTGTTATGAAAGTCCACGGGAAAGATGTGTCTTAATTAGGAGAAGATAGCCACTAGTGCGGCGCGCAGTGAAACATCAGAAAGACGGCTCCCAAAGCCAGGCGGCGGGCCAGCCATAGGAGGTCATGGCCAGCTCTGCAGGCTCTCCGAAGTTACGGGGTGGGAGCCAGGATACAGTGTGATGTGGTCAGACAGGGGAAGTGGAAATGTTTTCTTGGAATTGCTTTTCTGGTATTAGATGGTTTACCATTTCATCTACTCTCTGGTGTGTTACTCATGGAGATGTAGGTCACCCAATTAAAAACAACAAAACTAGCTGAGCTTAAAGGGTGCAAACCCTGGGCTTTGAACGCGGTTCCTCTTTTTGAAGATAACTGGCCTTTAGAGTTTGCATCTGCAACCTTGATCAGCCAGTTAGAACCGTAAGATCAACTGAGTAAATGAGGGATTTAGGCTCAGAGTGTAGTAACCGGAAAGGCCGCATTAATTGTAAATAAGACAGACTCCTCAAACTCGACAAGTGTATTCATCCAGACAGGAGTTTTAAAGAAATCATTTTCACTTAAAACAATCACTGCTAATTCCTTTCTACCCTGAGAATAAGTTCCCCGTAGAAACTGAGCTGTCTGTGCCAAAGCTGTAACACGGGGCCTCCTAAGTGAGAAATCCTGTCGAAAGAGCCTATTTTGAACGGATAAACCGGACTTTTATCTGGAGTGTGGTTGGTTTTCCCCAGCATTGGTTCTGCTGCCAAGTTTCCTCAGCTGGTTTTGATTGTTAAATTACTGGAATCACTAGAATGTTAAGAATTGCTCGAACACATTGGGTTGTCTTAAATTTTTAAAGAGACCATATTATGTATAAATGCTCATAACATCAGAGCTGGTGTGAATTTAGGTTGATTAAGGGACTCATAGAGGAGCCAGATATCCGAGGTGCCAGCTCCTGAGTGATACTTGTACCAACTGCTAATTCTCTCCACAGCCACCAGAGGACACATTTTTAGTTGAATTTGTGTTTGGAGCACTTTAAAAAAAAATCTGTTGACAGGCTGCATCTAGCATTGGTTTTCTGTTTTGCACTTTCATTTGACCTGAAATACTATATTTAATTTTTTTTAAATCCCAGAAATAGAGAAAAGTTTGAGTTAAAAATAATATAGCCCTGGCCGGTTTGACTCAGTGGATAGAGCGCAGACTGAAGGGTCTTGGGTTCAATTCCCAGCAGGGGCACATACCTGAGGTGCAGGCTCAATCCCCAGCCCCGGCCAGGGTACATGAGGGAGGCAACCAGTCAATGTGTCTCTCTCACATCAGTGTTTCTCACTCTCTCTGTCTCTCCCCCTCCCTTCCCCTCTCTCTAAAAAAATTAATGGAAACATATCCCTGAGGTGAGGATTAACAAATAATAATAAATAATAACAAATAACAATAATATAAACAAAGTAAGTTTTGAGATGATTCATTTTGGCTATTTTTCTATTTTCTCCAATACTCCATGCCTACCACCAGTGTGTACCTGAGAGTTGGCCCTTGACACACACAGGTGACATTTGACAGGCTAGGAAGACTTCTTAGACAAATACCAGCCCAGAGTTTAAATGGAAGTGGGCCAGTTAGCAAACAGATAATAAAGAGAACCTGTGAGGTGGAAAGATCACCGTCCTACCCCTGGGGAAAAAATTCATGATAAAATTATGCAAGCATCCATCCGAGAATATCTCAAGATTGGAGCCAAAGCTTCAGAAGGCCTTACCAGTTTAAACAGAGAGCCATGTGCTCCTTCTCAACAACTAGGGTTGCAGGGACAATATGACACTATTTGGGACGTATTTAACTGAAAAAATATTCATTGTTTATCAGAAATTAAAATTTAACAAGATAACCTGCATCCTTATTTGCTAAATCTGTCAATCCTATTAGCAACAAAAATAAGTGTGGCCATTTAGCTCCAGCCTCTGCAACCTGGTATCACCAGATTTGGAATCACTGGCAAGAAGGAGGGAGGCAAAGGGGAAGGGGAGATATAGGGAACATCTGCAATAGAGTCAACAATAAAAAAAATAAATAAATATAAAAGAGCCCTCCCCTTAAACTTCTCCTGCCAAATTACCAAACAATCGGGCTCTTTGTACAAAAACAGGTCAGGGCAATACAAATGCAACAAACTAGCTCCTGGGATTGCCCTGGCCCAGCAAAATGGTTCAAGTTAGGCCAGAATGATTTAGAGAAGTAATTGTTTCATTCCTACTCTTCCCCTAGACCCGTGGTCGGCAAACTGCGGCTCGAGAGCCACATGCGGCTCTTTGGCCCCTTGAGTGTGGCTCTTCCTAAGCCTTAGGAGTACCCTAATTAAGTTAATAACAATGTACCTACCTATATAGTTTTAGTTTAAAAAATTTGGCTCTCAAAAGAAATTTCAATCGTTGTACTGTTGATATTTGGCTCTGATGACTAATGAGTTTGCCAACCACTGGCCTAGACTATTCCAAGTGGTACCCTTCCTACACCAACTAGTCACTCCTTCTGCTTTGTCTTCTGCTACTTAATAATTGAAAGTTACTCCAGAGTAGAACTCTGGGGACAAAACGAGATCATTTAGCTCTCCCTGCAGGGCCAGGGCATCTCCACCTTCCATCATTTCAACTCTGAGATCTTGAAGTGTCTATGGAGCATTCTGTCCTGAGCTTTTAGCCTCCTTTGGTTGACCCAGAGTCCCTTAGGCCGGTGTTCCCCAAAGGAGTTCTTGCAAAACCGTATGCTACATCAAGTGCCCCAGGCTCTCCCTCCTTGAGCTTTAGCATTGAGACCCTCAGGTAGTGAACGTCCATTAAAAAGGCATTGATTCCTACTCTCCTGTTAATCTTCAAATGTTCACCTCCCTTGGGAGCCTCGGAAGCCAGGATTGGCAAAATGGAGACATTCCGGGCTATTCCTGCACCGTGGTTCCGCTATCCCCCATTTGCCTTCTGTGCTGTTGCCTCCTATATTCAAGTGGTGCTAACACCTTCTCTGTTCTTCCTGGTTTTGCATTCTTAGCGATGGAGGCCACACCATGAGAGGGGCTCTTCATCTCCTTTTAGGAAATGCCTTCGTTTTTTAAGAAGAGGGCTGACTTCAGGCCTGAAACCACCAGGAAAACCAGCACCCAGGGAAACAAAGCCTGTCTTTCTCCACTGCATCCCCCAGTGTGCAGGCTGTCGGGCTGGTAGAAACTGCAGCCTCAGCAGTTCCCTCCTTGCTGGCCAGTCAGCGCCTACCCTGGGCCAGCCTGTGTCTTTGGTGATAGCGCTACCACCAGAGCCGAGACCTCAGGAGAGGGAACCTCCCTGAGAGGAGCTAGTCACAGAAGACTTTCCGAAGGGACAGCTGTAGCGGAAACTCTGGGGGAGGATGTGTTGGATTCGTGTGGCAGAGGAAAGGAATTGGTTCCATTGTAAGACCCGTGGGGATGATAGTTCGGAAGCTTCCAGTCCGAGCCGATTTACCCATCAGGCCATATAGACTGGGTGTTTAGGACCTAATTGCTTTTCAGGGAACATTGCAAATGTTTGAGATCTGAGAAAAAACACACAATAGCACATACATTACTCCAAAGTAAGAAAAGAAAATACAAAATAGATGTCAATAAATGCTTCATTACATGTCTGTAAAATGTAAAAACGTGGTCAACTGAGCACTTATGAACTTCTCATTACATCTGAAAACACTTGATGGATCAGACTTTCTCACTTCATAAGAATCCCCAGGTACATACTGTCCGGAAATCATAGCCAGTCATTAATTAAATGTGTTGCTCATAGCCAAATATTTTGAAGAGCAAAATAATACATGCCACTTAACATTTTTACAGAAAAAATAATTGTATTGGGATGTGAGGACATTTTAATATATTTAATATATTTAATATATTGTTATAATGTGGGACAAGGAGTGAGAACGTCTAAGGCCAATGAAGGTTTTAAAACGACTAAAATAATAAGTACATTGTTCAGAACTACTTCCTTACCTTGCCTTTACCTTGCCCTTAGGTTCCTGTTTCAGATTCCAGCCCAGTGAACTCTGAAGAGCTTTTGCTGATTAGCACCATGACTGATCACACACAAATAGAATTTACACACAGAACAGAAATTCCTTAAGCTCACAGACAAATGTAAAAGCAAAATCAAGAGTATCTGGCCTGGCTGGCATGGCTCAGTGGTTGAGCATCGACCTATGAACCAGGGAGTCACAGTTCGATTCCTGGTTAGGGCACATGCCCAGGTTTCGGGCTCCATCCCCAGTGCGGGGTGTGCAGGAAGCAGCCATTCAATGATTCTCTCTCATCATTGATGTTTCTATCTCTCTCTCCCTCTCCCTTCCTTTCTGAAATCAATAAAAATCTAATTTTAAAAAAATAGAGCATCTGAATTCCCATAGGAAGGACACTCTTCAACCGTGCGTGTGTGGAAGCTCTCTTTGGTTTCTAGGGGAGGCTGTGACTCCACCAGGAAAGGAGTTAGCTCCCTGGATGCCTTTGGGAGTTCTGTACCCGGGCCCCTCCTGGTGGAGCCCGGTCTGGGAGAAATGTCTTTGCATTTGGGGGCACTTTCACCCTCAGCCTTCCATTCTACCACACCCCCATCATTCCTACATAGGTGAACGTTGGGAAGACCATTAAAGAGGAGTCAGAAATGGGGCTGAGGGTGTAGAACTAGGGAGGAGGCCGCCTGCCTACATACATTTGGTGATGGAGTGAAAGGGGGCGAGGAATGGGTCTGTGAAGAAAGGTGTGGAAGATAAATATATTTGATGAAGTGACCCTGAATGCACTGTGATTGGAGCTTATAATTATTAGAGGTGATATTCTTCATTATAGAACACTTCCCCCCTCCCTCCCCCCCCCCCCCCCGTTTTATCAGGGGAGAGCAGGGAAAAGGGGACAGAGGCAAAGCGAGTATTCTTTCCCTTGCCCTCCCTGACCTCCCTGTGGGTTTACTAATTACCCAGAGTTGCATGGGTCTGCAGCTGCCTGCACCAGCCCTGTACCCGGAGGTTCAGCACTGTCTCTCTCCTGTGGGTGCCCAGGGTCTTTCCAACACATCGAGTGCTGGTGCCTCGCCTCTCCTTGCTGGGCCCTAGGACTGCCTGCTGTTCCTGACTATCAACCTTATTTGCAGCTTCTCGACTGTTACTTTGAAGCCTACCAGCACACGCTGGACCCCGAGGAGAGGTTCGCCTTAGCACAAGTGATCACTGACATCATGTACAGGGGCCCCAGGTTTGATCTCAGCCACCCTTACTTCATTAAGGCCTACCGAGATGAATGCACCTGCCTGAGGCTTCACCAGCAGCTACTGAGGGGCATCCTCAACCAGCACGTGAGTACAGCGTCCTTAAAAACATTACCCTGCCCTGGCCGGGGTGGCTCGGTTGGTTGGAGCATGGCCAATGCACCAAGGGGTCACGGGTTCGATTCCTAGTCAGGGTATACACCCAGGTTGCCAAGTCAATCCCTGGTCGGGGTACCTACGGGAGCCAATCAACTGATGTTTCTCTCTCCCTATCCCTTCCTCTCTCTCTAAAATCAATTTAAAAGTAACAAAAATTAAAATATTACATGTGAGAAGGGGATGGAAAACATGGCCAGAACTGAAGATAGTGCTTTCCTTTCACTGTGGGCCCTGAATCTGGGTTTTCTAGGGCAGCATGTGCAGCATGTTTATTTGTAAGCTTATTTGCATGGTTGAATTCCAAGCATAGCTACAGTCTTTTTTTAAAAAAAAAATATTTTTATTGATTCCAGAGAGAGGAAGGGAGAGTGAGAGAGAGACAGAAACATCAACAATGAGAGAGAATCATTGATCGGCTGCCTCCTGGAGGCCCCCTACTGGGGATTGAGCCTGCAACCCAGGCATGTGCCCTTGACCGGAATCAAACCTGCGACCCTTCAATCCGCAGGCCAACACTCTATCCACTAAGCCAAACCGGCTAGGGCATAGCTACCATCTTAAAGGGAGGTTCCCAACCCTAATTACATTTACTAGTCCACAAAGAATGGAAAACCTGTTTTCATTAGATGATAGAGTTTATTGGTAATGAAAGAAGGACTAAACATACCCCTGTACAAGGCACTGATGTATACAACCATGTTTATTATTTTTAATGGTGTGACTATTTTTAGGACTAAAGGGAACAGTTACAGTATATGGCGTCTGAGGGGAAGCTAGTGGCAGGAAGTAGAGGGGAGGTAAAGATTGCTCCAGTCCATTTACCTTAGGCCTAGTTAGACTTTTCTCCTTGTACTCAATTATTTGACAAAAAGAAGTTTTCTTGTGCTTCTTACGATTGTCGGGAGCTGGTTGTCTTTGCTTCTCCTGGCTGACCCTGGGCTCGGACTGAGACCAGCATGTTCCTATATGAGTGGATCCTCCAAATTCTGTCTGAGTGAAAATTGGTCAGATAATGAAAAGATGCAAAGGGCTGATGTTTTTCTCATGCCAAGGCTCAGAACTCACATCCATGGGAAAGTTTAACTTTTCTAATTTCAACGTCTATGCGATATTTCTAGATAGAGCGGCAGCGGGAGTATGTCCAGAGGCTTTGGCAAGAAGGCCGTCCCGATGAGAGCAATAACTTTGGACTTCCCCTTAACATAATTTGCAAACAACTTATTTCCATCAACAATAGCTGGTAAGCTGGTGTTGTCTTTAGACATTTGACTTTTAATCCCCTAGATAAGTTAAGGGTATGATGTTAAGTCTGAACACTATTGCACAAAGCGCCTCTCAAGTATTTGGGGAGATGAGAGAATATCTATAAAAGCCGCAGAAGAGGGACTCCCTCGCACCCTCGGTATCACTTGCTTTAAGTAATAAAGAATAGGAGGCTCAAATTTAAACTTACGCCACTGGGTGCAGAATCTTCACTTCCTTGAGAAAACCTGAAAAAAAAAAGAAAAAAAGCAGTTGCTCTTGAAATGCTATCGGAAGATATAATCAGAGGTTGCACATAGCTGACATACATGAACCTTGATGTCCTTAAAAGTTTCTCAAAGAGGAATTTATTTTTTCTAGCAAGTATCACCAGAAAGGTTTCTGCAGACTCACCTTGTGGTCCCCCACCCCTTGAAGGAGCAAATTAAATCTCCCGAGACCACTCAGAGAGGGTACATACTTTAAAACCCCCTTGATATGTAGTATGACCTCTCCCCTCCTCCCCACCGCCCCCACCCCCGTTCCCTTCCAGCCTCAGAGAGTAAAGAAGGAACTGGGAAGTGGTTGACAAGCCTCTATTTGGTCTATGTAACTTGAGATCACAATTTCTCTATGGCCTTCAAATGGGTGGAAATATTGTCCAGCTCCTCTCAACATCCCACAAGTCTTTGTTGAGCACTGACACACAGCAGGCAGTGCGCTGGGAGTGCACTCGTGTTCTCACAGAGGGAGCAGCGGAGGCACGGCCCTGTGCCCCTGGGAGGTGGACAGTGCGGCGCTATAGGCAGACTCTCGGTGGGAAATTCCACATGGCTGCGGGATCATCTTGGGGACAGTGGGGTGTCAGGAGATGTCATAGCTGAGATTCAACCTTGTCTCTTGAGAAAGAATCCTTGAGGTCCCAGGCACAAGACTACATTTCCTCCACAGACATTTCTCAGGACTGATTTCTTCACTGTGATCAGCTTCAGACACCAGCTGTGTATGTGAAACTTTCTGTGGCAAGACTCTACTGTATAGAAAATGGTTTTTGGCAGAACATGCTAGGCCTGTATAAATACTAAGTCTTGTCAGAAGAGTCTCAAAAATAAGTGTTATTTGCTTGTTAAGATTCCTTTTCTCCTGAAGGTTGTATTTTTTAAGATCTAGGACTAAGAGGGATCCATTTGCATAGATTTAAAAAGTATTTCTATTCTTTAGTTCCATGTAGGAATACAAAGGCCCTTGACTTCTGTTATATCCTCCATTTCCAAAGAAATACCCACAGACAAGCCTTTTATCATTTCCAGCCTCATTCATTTATAAAACATAGCATCCTCATGGCAGACGTGAATGATTCCAGTAGTACACAGAATTTAAAAATCGTTTCTGTCCATTAACATTTTGGGGGAAAAGGAGGTAAAGACTCAAGTAAAAATAGAAACTAACCATGGAAATTATTTGTTTACTATTTAGTCACTTTTAAGTTACTGTGTTTTCAAATATATTTTTAAGTGTTTTTACTGATTTCAGAGAGAGGATGGGAGAGGGTGAGAGAAATAGAAAAATCGATGAGAGAGAAACATGGATGACTCCTGCATGCCCCCTACTGGGGATGGAGCCTGCAACCTGGTCATGTGCCCCAACTGGGAATTGAACCGTGATCTCCTGGTGTATAGGCTGACCCTCAACCACTGAGCCACGCCAGCCGGGCTGTTTTCAAATATTTGACTAAATATTGATTACTGAAATGTTGACAGGTTTGCTGTATATATTGTAAGAATCTTACTTTTATTTCACTTTTAGAATAAACTCATATCTTCCAAGTTTAAAAGGGTTCATATAAAAGTAAAGAACATGTTGTATAATCTAAAGCGTTCCCCAGACGGCCTATGAGGCCCTTTCAAGTTCCTGGGTTTAAAAAAAAAAAAAAAAAGTCCTGGCTTAAAGGAGCTGTTTTACTGGTCTTTAAAATTATAAAATTCAAATGTTTTTGGAAAGAGATTAAGTTCTTCATTGTGTAAAATTGTTATTCTTTGCTCCTCTTTTAAAGCCCCGCATTGAAAAACATTTATCTGCTGGAGTTCCACCCTTCCCTGGGCCTGGCATCGCTCATCCCCAGAGCCCTCGAGCACCTCTTCCAGGAGGCCCGCCACATCTGCAGGCCTGCATCACCCAGCGGCCTCGCCCTGCTGGAGAGGCGGCTGCTACAGCTGGCCCTGGATGTGTGGCTCACCCCAGCCACGCCCGAGTCCTGGTACAGCGCACAGCTCCAGAAAGATGTAGGTTCTCTGAAGTGGGGAAGGTGGGTCCTTGGCGAAGGGAATGTTTCCTCCCAGATGTTACTACTTAGCTTTGCTTTTCTGTTTGGCTCTATTCCTCCCCTATTTGGCCAGAGATAGATCATAATCCTAGGCCTTGCCAGCATTTTTATGTGATTTTGAGGGGAGGGGGGTGTCAAAGTGTCTAGTTTATCAGGATGCTGCTACAATGAAATTAAAAAGGAGATGTACATAGGTATGTGAGAAGTGTTTTCTGATTTATTAGTTATATTTTAACAATATACATTTTTTATTGAAAATGATATGTTTTCTTTCCACTAAGACTCTTTCTAAAATTCACTCCTTTTGTCCTGAGCTGAGGCCTGGTAGGGGAGAGAGAGGACTGAATGTGGAGTCAGGGACCTGGACTCAAGTTCAGCCTTGCCATTAACGTGCTGTGTGCCTTTGACTGGGTGTCTTAGCCTCTCTGAACCTCACTTTCCTATTGTGGAACATTATGTTTCTGTCTTTGAAGGGGAGTGGTGGTAGGTGAGTTTGATGACCTCTAAAGGCCCCTCCAGCTCTAATGATCTATGGTTCAAGCTGTGGTCCAATGACTTACTTGGTGTTTGCAGTTGGATTTTAATTCTTTTGTTTTTAGTTAAGGCTGTCACAGTTGAGCCTGGGTTTTCACTTGCTATATATGAAAGAATTTTCAAGGGCCCCAGATGCCAAAAATATCTGTTTCACGTGTCTGGCTCAGCCTTCTATTCCCTCCTACCCAAACTAAAATTTTATTTTATTTTAAATTAATGTTAAGTTGATAAAAATAAATTATTCCTCATGTGCATGTTAAATTATAATCATACACTTCATACAATGCTATCTCCTATTTTTCTCAGTTAACATATTATGTATCTTTCTATATTACTAACCAGTCTTTATACTCATTTTTATAACTGCATAATTCTCTAAGTGATGAATAATAACTTACTTAACAATTTGCCTATTGATAGGCATTCAAATAAGTGTCTAAATTTTCAATATTATTAAAAATGCTATAAGGTACATATATCTCTGTGCTTATAGATTTTTCCATATTTTGAACTAATTCTTTTTGATAAATTCTTGGAAGTGAAATTGCTGAAACAAAATTTAAGTCTTTGGCTAACATCTTGGCAGATTGCTTGTCAAGAGTGTGCCAATTAGGGTGCTGAACACAAAATACAATATACAGATGATGTATTATAGAATTGTACTCCTGAAACCTGTATAATTTTATTAACCAATGTCACCCCAATAAATCCAATAAAAATTGACAAAAAAGAGTTGTGCCAAATTACAATGCTATCAATAATGTTTAAGAGCACCAGTTCTGCTACATTGTATAATATTAGGTGTAAGCATAGAATGTTGGTTCCAATATATACATATATGGAAAAGGTGGACTTGTCAATTTTTTTTTGGTATTTATTGAGGTTAAATATTCTTATAAATGTCTGGTTATAAACTGTATTTTTGTGTGTGTGAATTTTCTGTTCTTTCCCTTTGTTTATTTATCTCTTCGAATTCTAATGTTATTCCTATCCACTCACATGAACTCTTCTTAAGTAAAAACTTTAATCCTTTCATTCTTCATGTTTTCTGCAAATATTTCCCCCAATTTGTCTTTTTATTTTTAACAGAAACTTATTTTCATATAGTTGATCTTTTCCTTTGTGATTTCTTCTGTCTTCCTAAATCCAGAAAGCAAATCTTCCCCTAGATTTTTCATATTTCTTATTTTATTCTAATTTCTTAAGATTTTCATTTTATTTAAAAAATATTTAACCCATTTAGTATTCTATCTGGTGTGTGTGTGGTGTGAGGTATGGCTCAAAATTAAATTTCCCCTCAAATTACCAGTCATGTATCCTCCTATAATTTATTGAGGATTCTTTTCATTTTGTAGTATGGTACCAGAGTGTTTTGTTGTTGTTGTTGTTGTTGTTGTTGTTGTTGTTGTTGTTAATCCTCACCCCAGGATATTTTTTCTATTTTTTTTTGTTTGTTTTTTATAAAGAGTAGAAGGGAAGGAGGGAGGGAGAGAGAGAGAAACATTGATATGAGAGAGACATATTGATTGGTTGCCTCCCGTAATCCCCACCCCCCAAACTGGGGCTGAGGATTGACCCACAACCCAGGCATGGGCCTTTGACTGGGAATTGAACCTATGACCCTTTGGTTCACAGGCTGACACTCTAACCACTGACCCTCACCTGCCAGGGCATGGTACCAGATTTTTAAAATGTATTTTAAATTCTCTTGTAAATCATAGTAAATATCTAAGATACTTATCTAGGTTCCCAGTTTTAATAATTATTACTTTTGAAATGTGTTCAAATTTGGATCTAGAAATGATAAATATTCAAATTAAACGTTTGTATTAGGCCAGAAAAGAGGGCATATATTACCCTCAGAGGACATGTAGGAATTAGTTTAATAACTTTATCACTTTTGGAAGACTTCAAGAGTCTAGAAATTGCATCCTTGAGAGACAAGGCTTTTGGTAGATAAATGGATGGATAGGGGAGTTTGTACATGCTCAGGGAGCCAAACTTGGAAAGGCAGATCAGGGTCCTGAAACTGGGTCCTTGCGGAGTGGTATATTAGAGAGTAGCAAAGGTGTCAGAGTAGAGGAACTGACCACGACAGGAGGGCATTAAAAATAATGGGATTATTTCACAAGTTGGAGGAGCGCTGTAAAGGCAGGTTAGCAGGGTGGGTGTGGCTCAGTGGTTGAGCTTCAACCTATGAAGCAGGAGGTCACAATTCTATTCCCATGCATGCCCTCCACTGGGGATCAAGAGCACATGCCCCGGTTGCGAGCTTGATCCCCAGTGGGGGGCATGCAGAGGGCAGGCAATCAATGATTCTCTCTCATCATTGATGTTTCTATCTCTCTCTCCCTCTCCCTTCCTCTCTGAAATCAATAAAAATATATATACTTTTTAAAGTATATTAAAAAAAATAAAGGCGGTTTAGTGTCCTGTAAAAAGGCTGAACTTGGGATTAGGAAGCCTGAATGTACTCTTGGTGTTGCTGTGTGACTCTTAGAAAGTTCCAGTGTTGCTTCAGATCCCTCACAGATCAAATCATGGCATCTGTGAAGCCCACTTTATGGGGATCTTGTGAAAATAAACGAGTTAATGTTGGTTAAAATAGTTTGAATTGTTGAAAGGCGATCAGAGGGGCTTATAAAAAATTATTATTATTATTATTGGCCATAAAATATTTGACAGATATCAGGACTGCTATTTCTATTTAGGTTGTCTTTGTCATTTCTATTCTTTATTTTGGCTTAAAACATTTATAACAGGGGTCCTCAAACTACGGCCCACGGGCCACATGCAAATACAAATATTGTATTTGTTCCCATTTTGTTTTTTTACTTCAAAATAAGATATGTGCAGTGTGCATAGGAATTTGTTCATAGTTTTTTTTTTTAACTATAGTCTGGCCCTCCAACGGTCTGAGGGACAGTGAACTGGCCCCCTGTTTAAAAAGTTTGAGGACCCCTGATTTATAATAATGATAACAACAAATACGATGTACCAGGCATTTTTACAGCTACTTACTCACTTAAGCCTCTTAACATCCCTTCTAGGTGATTACTTAGTGTCTATTAGTGCCTATTTTGTACTGTTATTATCCCCACTTTACAGATGAGGAAACTAAAAGACAACACGATAGAGTAAATGGCCCCAAATCTCACAGATTTTAAGTGGCAGAGCCAGGATTTGAGCCCAGAAAATCTGGATCCAGAATCTGTGCTACTAATAGCATTTTTCTTAATATGTGATATTTCTTTTGGAAAAAAAATATGCATATATTTTTAAAATACTTGGTTTTCTCTCAGCTGCTTTCAGCGAAGGTGATGGGCGATCCCTTTCTTGTGGAGGAGATAGGCCTGCTTGCCCTTAAGTCTGCAGCAGCTGAAGGACAGAACCAAGGCCGAGGTGCTCGTGTGCTGCTCCTGGAGACGTTTTCCAAACTTCTGGAACTTGTGACCCTCCGCCACCGGCTGGTAGAAATGAGCCTGGAGAGCGCACACTTAGCTCGGTCAGTGGGGGCACTGAGAGTCTGGTGGGGGGTAACAAACAGCGGGGCTTCCTGCCTACAAGCCTTGCCCTCTCCGTGCCCCCCGAACAGCCTGTGGAAACTTTCTAAATTGCTGAAATGGCCACCTGGCTTGCTCCTTCTCTCACGCAGGCCTTCCTACGTGCCTCCCTGACCACTTAGCTAGGCTAGGTCCTAGCACCTGGCCTTCCTCTCCATTCAGCACATTACCGTGTAATGAGATGCTTCCTATTGGTTTATTGGTTTTCCTGCTAGTGGAAGTTCCCTGAATACAAAAGCCCTGTGTGTATTGTTTTCCATGGTACCTCATCACCTGGGGCCAGGCCTGCCCTACACCAACACTCTAAATATTGACTGGATTTTTCTCTTGACTGTAATGAAGTTGAATAGCAGAGCAGAACCAGTAGAGGGCTAGACAAAGGAGAGGCAGTGACACCATTCCTGCCTTGAACGGTGTGGAAGGTTCAGCAGGTGAGGGGAGGGAAAGATGAATGAGTTAGGTGTTAGGTATGAGTGTGAGGTGATAGTAAGACACTTACGGAACAAGTGGACATGTTCCATAAGCAGGCAGAATATGGAACTAGAGGATTTGTTGCAAACCTGTGTGAGTTCGATTGTGTTCTGATCTTCATGAGAGGCCCTGTACACACAAAGGGTCCAGTCATCTACCACCAGCCATTTGTGAGGGCCTATTGTGACCTGGGTCTGTACTGGGAACTTCATGTGTATTCGTTCATTTAATTCTCAGAATATCCTTTTGCGGTAGCTTGCAAACATTTTGCCCGTGAGGAAGTAGAGGCTCAGAAAAGTTAAGTAATTTGCCTAAGATTGCATAACTAGAAAGTATTATAGAAGAATATACAAATTTAAACCACAAGTCAAGATATTTATTAACCTCTATGATATTATTTCCCCATAATTTCTGATCATAAATCTTAGAGCTCACAATGTAAAAGTCATCCCTGATACAGTTTGATAAGATACTGTAGTCGTGTGAACAAGATATTATGGGAGCACAGAAAATGGAGTATTTCGTTCTATTTAAGGGGATCAGGGAAAGCTTCATAGAAAAGGGACTGTTATGGGATGAATTGTGTGTGTGTGTGTCCCCCCCACAAATTCATATGTTCAAGTCCTAACCCTAGTACCTCAGCATGTGACTTTATTTGGAGATAGGGTCTTTACAGAAGAAATCAAGTTAAAATGAAGTTACGGAGCTGGGTCCTAATCCCATAAGACTGGTGTCCCTATAAGAAGAGGAAATTTGGACAAAGGCACACACAGAGGGAAGACAATGTGAAAACACAAGGAGAAGATGGCTAACTATAAGCCAAGGAGAGAGGCCTTCCTTCACAGCCCTCAGAAGGAACCAACCCGGCTGACACCTTGACCTCAGGTTTCCATCCTCCAGAGCTGTGAGACATATTGCTGTTGTGTAAGCCACCCAGGTTATGGTACTTTGTTACAGCAGTCTAGAGAACTAATATAGGTGCCATTTGAACTCAGCCTTAACGTGCCAATTTCTCAAGATGGAGAAATGTGTTAGAATGGGGGTGAGAGAAGAGGAGAAGGCATTCTAGACACAGAGAGCTGAAATGCCAGGGGACGCCCGAACGGAGCCTTGCTGCAAGCTGTGGAAACGTGGGAGTAGAACGCAGAGTTGGGCAAGATGGAGATGGGGTCCCTAGAGGGGACTGTTGGGGTGTGGGGCTGGAAGGCAGACACCCCAAGGAGAGTATGGAGAAGATGAGAAGAAGACTGGGTTTGGAACCTCAGGAAACACCAGGATTTGAAAATAAAGACAAGAAGAAGCCAATGAAGACAGAGAGAGTGGTCACAAGGTAGGAGCGTGGACATCCTGCGTCCAGGAGAGCAATGTTCCCTAAGAAGGGGACAGAGGCCAGTCGTGAAGAGTTCCACGGGAAGAAAATGGACCTTGTATTGAGGGCAGTATAGGTGACCTGGTGAGGACTCTGGGGACAGAAACTAGCTTGCAGGAAATGAGAGTTAAGGAAGTACCCAAGCACATCTCCTCCTACATTACTTCTATTTTCAACTGTCATGGCAAAGGGCAGACAGAAGACCTTTGTGACTCATTCACTTCCTGTCCTACTTGTGTTACTTTTATTTTGCCTTTTGCTTTTTTGCTTATTCTAATGCTTTGGTTTTCTTACCACTTAGTTTCCTTTTAGGGGAAAATAAATAGTAAATGTTGTTGGCTCTTTTCCCCCCTTTTAGTCTCTATAAGAAAATGGCATGGGAGATGGGCTTTGAAGAGTACCATTTGCATCTGAGGCCTGTTCACTTTGAATTTGCAACACACAAGGACAAGGTGGATCATCCACCTCCTGTCTTTATCACCTCTCTGCTGGAGAACAGTGATCGCATAGACAGGTGAGCCTTAAGAGGGTAAAGTAAAAATAATGTAATGGTAGAATGAATGACTAGTGAAAAATAATTTCTACCACCACTAGACACGCAAATGCAATTGTATTTCTAATTGTATTTATATTCTGTCTGCCATAATGCCATTTATGTTCTTTCTTCCTTTTTCTTTTTTTTTCTTTTTTCTTTTTAAAATATACTTTATTGATTTTTTACAGAGAGGAAGGGAGAGAGATAGAGAGTTAGAAACATCGATGAGAGAGAAACATCGATCAGCTGCCTCCTGCACATCCCCTACTGGGGATGTGCCCGCAACCCAGGTACATGCCCTTGACCGGACTCGAACCTGGGACCTTTCAGTCCGCAGGCCGACGCTCTATCCACTGAGCCAAACCGGTTTCGGCACTTTTTCTTAATAAGCGGGGAAAATAAGGTCTCAATCAAGGGGAATTATTTGATTTAAAAACATCAAGTAACTGAGAAATGGAAGAATCAGATCAGAGAGTTCAAATGAGATGGAATCACAGGCTCAGGCAGCTACCTGGGTTGACTATGTTGCTTCTGGGTAGAAAGGGGTGTGAGGGTTGGTCTCATGGGGCAAGAACCGTGGATCAGAAGTCCAGGTCTCTTCTCTCACTTTCCCTGGGACCAGGAAGAAGTCAGTCAAGTGTTTTTGAGCACTGTTTCCTCGAAATTCTAACACAATGTACAAATCTAACATGTATGGCAATATCTTATACAGGTTCTTCTGTTGATCAATAAAAGAAGCTGACTCAAACCAGTGAAACCTCTATTTCATGCCCATTGGCAGAAAGCAAACACTCCTACCACTAACAGATCATGAATCCATTCAGTTAGAGAAAAGGATCTTTTTCCCCTCAGAGAGTCCACCTTTGATGTATGCTGAGAAGAAATTTTTGTCTTCTTTCCTTCCCCCCTAGTCTGCCCTCCCCCTGAGGGCCCTAGTTCTATCCTTAGAGATTTCTGGTCCTGGTCCCACCCACCCAAGGAAGGCAAGGGTGACTCCAAGGAGGGAAAGTCACCTTGGTTTTGCTGATGTGGGTCCCTGCTCAAAATACAACTTGGATATGTTAGTATATTAATATGTTAAGGGACTCATCTTCCTCAGAGAGAGCATGGGTAGAATGGAGGGGTTGGGATGATAGAATACAGTGTCTCGGAATTTCTCAGTCTTGGCACTATGAAAATTTGGGGCAGAGTGACTCTTTCTTGTAGGGGGCTGTGTATCAGAGGTTGTTTAGCAGCACCCTGACCACTACCTACCAGATGCTAGTAATACCTCTTCTTCCCATTTGTGACAATCAAAAATGTCTCCAGATATTGCCAAATGTCCTCTATCCTGTCACACTAGCTAAACCAAAAAGAGAATTTATTGTTAGGATATAGAGGGATCTCATAGAAGCTGAAGGCAAGGCTTAGTCTCCAACCTAGAGCTAAGCTATTCTCTCTCTTCGAGGGCCTCCTGCTGGAGCTGATCTTTTACACTGCCGTGAAATAGGGCCTATTTTGTTCAGTCAGAATCAACCAAATAGCACAGGTGGCCCAAGTGCTCTGTGTCCTGGCCAAGCAGTGATGGTCCTCCCAGTGATGACCCAGAGATTCTGCACGATCTGGGAACCTTCTGAATTCCTAGAGAACGGTTTATGCATCCAAGGAATTTGTGTCTGGAGTTTGCGCTTGTTTTATATATGTTCATTTCTTAAAGTTGCCACTTCGGAGTTCTGCTGTGACAACAACATATATCAAACATAAGCATAGTGACTTACATTTTAAGAAGTACATTCATGCATATTATCCCACTTAATATTTGTCACAGCCATATATGAGATAAGTGATATCCCATTTACATAAAGTCATAGATAAAGAAACCAAAAGTCATAGATATTAAATTACCTAATAGAGTCTCATAGTTATGGACAAAGGCAGAAACATGGTTACAAAGAACATTAGATGACCACTAGGGCAATGGGAGAGAGTTAGAACTGGACAGCTTTTAGGGAGTGGACAAGGGGGTCTGAGTCCGTGAGGGGCCAGAGTAGATGAGGCTGTGGGGAGGAAGGCACTTCTCTCCATCTACCCTCTCAGGTTCTTTCTGCTGGTCTAATAGTCAAATCAACGTGAGGCAGATTAACAAGAGAAAATGATCCAATTTAATGATATATGTTCTATGGGAACCCCATATACATGAGAGGTTCAGAGGGGGGAAAGGAAAAATGAGGTAATAACTTTCTGAGCAAAGGAAGGAGGCAAGGCACCTTGGGGCTTCAGCAGGGAGGAAGGTCATTCTCGGGACAAGAAGATCAGATGCTCAGATGTTCAGTAATTAGACGTTTGCCCGGCCTAGATAGAAGTCATAAAAAGTTATCTCTGGTGATAAACTCCTATTATAGACAAGGCCTTTAATTTAAATTCTTTAAGGGAGAGGTAAAAGTTTCTGGAAGCCGGCAGGGTTTCAATTGCCTTTGGCTCAAGACAATCCACATGCCAAAGTGGGGAGGTCAAGAAGGCAAGAGGAAAAACAGGAGAAAAACAGTGGTATAGTGATCAAGAGAAAATAATTTCAACTGCTCCAGGGTGGATAGTCACCACAATGAAACTACAGGGAGATCAAGTCCAATAAGGACTGAAAAGACCCCAGAGCCCTTCAGTCTTCGAGTGGAAATATCAAGTCTTGCAGAACATCTGCACTTGCTGTTACTACTGATGTCCCAGAGCTGATCACAGGCCATTCAGTCCCATCAGAATGGGCATCTCTTGACTAATGGCACAGCACAATGCCTGAAACAGTGACATGTTTCTTCTTGCAGATATTCTCCTACTACTCTTGTCTTGGCCATCTCTGAGGTGGATGATAACCAAGTTGGCAAATTTAGTTTTTATACAAAGGAAGCCATCCTTAAGGTAAATTATTTTAATTTTTTTTAAAAAAAGAAACTAAAGTAAAATTAAGCAGTTTTTTCATGTATTTCTTTAAAAATCATAATGTTTAATCCATATAAGGTTGGGTCTCTTATATAAGAAAAGCTTCCAACTTCATAAGTAATGATGAAGGCCTTGCCTCATTTGATGTGCACATTGGCCTGGTTTGAACTATAGAGACTGCAACACCCTTTGCCATAACTTCTATTAGATATTAAAAAGAAGCACTTGTAGTGAGCCACCTTTGTGTCAAGCTTTTGAAAATATACGCTTGTTATTGGAGCTTTTATCTGACCTTTTTAAGTCAGATGGTGCTGTTTTTTTCCTGTCACTCGGATAGCTTCCTTTGCTTCTATGTGTGTATGTGCAGGCTTCAATTTGTGTGTGTGTTTTTTAAACATAAATCTAATCTTGGCAGTTTTGCAAGAGCCTTCCCCTATGCGTGTTTGCTCACCCATTAAAGCCTGCTCATCTTTTTCTGACATTTGGGGAAACCTGATGGTGTCCAGCTACAGAGCAAATCAAGCTTTGGGGCTGCCTTTCTGGATGAAATGCTGCTTAGGGAGATTCAGTCTTGTGACTGAGGAACAAGGATCTCAGCTCATCCTGCAGTTTGACTTTTATATATACACTAGAGGCCCGGTTCACAAAATTCGTGCACTTGGGGGGGGGTCCCTCAGCTCAGCCTGTACCCTCTTGCAGTCCAGGAGCCCTTGGGGGATGTCCGACTGACGGCTTAAGCTGACAGTCAGACATCCTTAGCACTGCCACGGAGGCAGGAGAGGCTCCCGCCACCACCGCTGTGCTCACCAGAGCCCAACTTCCTGCTGAGCAGCACTCCCGCTGTGGGAGCGCACTGACCACCAGGGGGCAGCTCCTGCATTGAATGTCTGCCCCCTGGTGGTCAGTGCACATCATAGTGACCGGTCTTTCCACTGTTCAGTCGATTTGCATATTAGTCTTTTATTGTATAGGATGTTGCATAAGTGGTGATCTCAACCCTCAACTTTAGCTTTTCCTTTTTTAAAAGAATTTATTTTTGTTGTTGAAAATATTACATATGTCCCCCCTTTTTCCCATTGACTCTCCTCCACCTAATACCACCCCCCCCAGACCCTCACCACACTATTGTCTATATTCGATGGGGTATGCATATATGCATATAAATTCTTTGGTTAATCTCTCCACACCCCTCCCCTACCCCACCTGCCCTCTGAGATTCCGCAGTCTGTTCCATGCTTTTATGTCTCTGGACCTATTTTGTTCATCAGTTTATTTTGTTCATTAGAGTCCATGTATGAGTGAGACCATGTGATATTTGTCTTTCTCTGACTGGCTTATTTACCCTTTTCGTTATGAGAGAAATTCCTAATACCTTTTGTATTTTCTTTTTGTAGCTCTTGTTCCATTCGGGAGTTGAAAACATGCAAGTGATTCTTGCATGTCAAGCTGCTCAGAAAAATGCTTTGATGGTGGCTGTCCAGCATGCGTTCTTCTATCACACTCCCCGAGGGGGCTGTCCTGCTGAGGTCCAGGTCAGCCTGTAAGATAGGGGAGCCTGAGGCATGCTACCATGACCCACCAGCTAACATCAGGCTGTTCCTTCCTTGCGTACTTCCCTCCTTGCCTTTACCTCTACCTCTCCTTCCTCCCTTCTTTCTCTTCTCCCCCTTTCTCTTCTCTTTCTCCCATTTTCCCCTCTTTCCTGTATTTTTATTTTCTTTTCTTCCTGCCTTTCTTTTATTTCTTCTTTACTAAAGTGACTCAACACATGACCAAATCTTTACTTGGTCTTTTACCTTTTATTGCTAATCATTTTTCTTTATATGTAACTCTATAATATTGACTAGCTAGAATAAAATAACCTTTTCATCCACCTCTGCCCTTTGTAGATAAAGGGCTCCATTATTTTATGTTTTATCCTTCCTGTATTTCTTTTTTTGCAAAAGCAAAAATTTTTTAGGGTAGCCAAATGAGGAATGCACAAGGCCAAAGTAGTAAGGGATTATAAATTCATTAGGTCATCTGGATACTAGATGGGCTGAGCCCCCAAATGGTGCCAGCACCCAAAGATAGGGAGTCAGAGGTTTTAAAGGACTCTAGGTGGGCTTTTTATGGGCAGAGAATTCTCTGTGCAGGTCCAGAGCCTGGGACGGTCCAGAGGGGAGAGATAATGGTCTTAGCAAGTGGAATGTGGTCTTAGCAAGTGGAATGTGGTCTAAGCGAAAGGGAATGTTCATTGTAAAGTGGCCTAAAGGGCCATTCCAGGGGAGGGGTATCGATTCAATTATTTGATCAAACCTAACAAATTTATGCCTTCTTTTTTCCACAAAAGTCAACACCCAATATATACTCTTTTTTTTAAAGATTAACACCATCTTTTTAAAAAAATATATTTTATTGATTTTTTACAGAGAGAAAGGGAGAGGGATAGAGAGTTAGAAACATTGATGAGAGAGAAACATCGATCAGCTGCCTCCTGCACACCTCCCACTGGGGATGTGCCCGCAACCAAGGTACATGCCCTTGACCAGAATCGAACCTGGGACCCTTCAGTCCGCAGGCCGACGCTCTATCCACTGAGCCAAACCGGTTAGGGCTATACTCTTTCTTTTTCTGGCTTTTTTTGGTTGTTATTGAGATACTAGTGGCCGGTGCACAGATTCGTGCACATTGAAAGGAAATTAATTAGAAGAAATATTTTAATATCACCATTTGCCCTTTATAATAGAAGTGTCAATCAAATTCATGATCGACAATGACAGATCGAAACACGTATGTGTGATTGGTGCCAGCAAGAGCTTTATATGTATTGCACACACGCAATTCAACATTTATTTTTAAATGGCCAGTGTGCGTCCTATGTACCAGCCAGTCAGTTGGTCGGACGGATGGACAGTCATTCACTTGGCCTTTTATATATATAGATAATTTACATTACATTAAATTTATCCCTTTACCATATATAATTCACAAGATCATGCAACCATCACCACAATTTAATTCCAGAAAGTTTTCATCACTCTCAAAAGAAATTCTGTACCAATTAGCAGTCACTCCCATTCCCCTCTCTCCTCAGCCCCTAGCAACCTGGACTCGGCTTTGTGTCTCTATAGCTTTGCCTATTCTGAAAATTTTATATAAGTGGAGTCATAAAACATACCACTTCATGTCAGATTTCTTTTTACTTAGCATTATGTTTTCAAGCTTCATCCATGTTTGAACATGTATCAGTACTTCATTCCCTTTTACTGATGGAAGATATCCTATAGCTATACCGCATTTTGTTTCTCCATTTATCAGTTGACAGGCATTGGGTTGTTTTTACTTTGGGGCTATTATGAATAATAATATGAACATGTTATTGTCTCACTTCTTTCTTTTAGCTATGCTAGTGGGAGTAAATGGTATCTCATCATGGTTTTCATTAGCATTTCTCTAATTACTAATGATTAGAGGATCTTTCCATGTGCTTATTGGCCATTTGTATGTCTTTGTTAGAGAAATGTCTATTCAAATGCTTTGCCCTTTTACAAATTTGGATTTTTGGGTCTTTTCATTATTGTAAGAATTCTTTATTTAATCTGAATACAAGCCCCTTATCAAGTATAATATTTGCAAATATTTTCTCCCATTCTGAGAGCCATCTTCTCACTTTTGTGATGGTGCCCTTGCAAACAAATTTTTCATTTTGATAAATCCAATTTACCTATTCTTTCTTTTGTTATTTGTTCATTTGAGCTCATCAGGTAATACTAAGGTATAATTCATGCTCCGGAGGAACTTACAGGCCAGTGAGCTTTTTGATAGGCAGAGATGACCGTGTGATTATTCTGAGTAGAGAGGAGTCCCTTCAGATACCCAGTCATGGAAGCAAGAAAGGGTCAGTGGGGACTAGGAAAAAATGAGCTGGTTTGACCACCACTTGTGGTTTTCATACAAAGTTAACATATAGATTCCTTAATTAATTAATTTAATCTTATGAGGAATACCAATAATTAAACAGGTATAAGTGGGGTTGTTATGAT
Organism: Myotis lucifugus; assembly: GCF_000147115.1. NCBI lineage: Eukaryota > Metazoa > Chordata > Mammalia > Chiroptera > Vespertilionidae > Myotis > Myotis lucifugus. The sequence continues at coordinate 211,328 of NW_005871426.1, read as the reverse complement.
TGCCAGGGAGATTGAGAGGCTTATGAGTTATTTCCTGAGATCCACCCAGGGAGCAAATGTTGAAAGTCACTAGATAGGAGCACAGGGCAGGCGAGGGAAGGCATGAAGAGTAATAGCCTGGAAAGACCTACAGCACTGGGAGGGGTAAGGAGGCATTAGGGTAAAATATACATGAATATATGTGTTTGTGTATTTATATGCTTTCCTATGAATGTGGGACAGGAAGAGGGCTAATGAGATAATAAGGAGGAATAAATGATGAAGACAGTGAAAGGGAGCAAGAGGAAGGGAGGAAAGGGAGGAAAAAAAGGAAAGAGACAGAGACAGAATAAAATTGTGCATTGCTACCAAAGCCGAAGGAGAGAAATGTTTCAAGAAGAAATGAGTCATCTAAAAAGATGTGCAGATGACAAATAAGCACATAAAAAAGGAGTTCAAAGCCATTAGTTATTAGATAAATGTAAAATGCCAGTGAGAAATAACTGCGCACCCATTTGAATGGTTAACTTTTACTTGGCTGATCATTCCAAGTGTTAGCAAGGATGAGAAGGATCTGGAACTCCCATACACTGCTCATGGGAATGCAAAATGGTCAATCATCTTGGAAAATAGTTTTGACACTTTCTTAAAAAATTGAACATACGCTTACCAGATGATCCGGCCACTCTACTCCTATATATTTACTCAAGAGAAAGCACATGTCCATATAAAGACATACACAAATGTTTACAGCAGCTTTATTTTAAAATAGCCAAGAACTGGCAAGAACCCAAATACCCATCACCAGATGAACGGATAAACAAATTGTGGTATATTCATACAATGGAATACTACTCAGCAGTACAAAGACATGATCTATTGATATACACAACAATATGGATGAAGCCAGACAAAAAAGAGTACATACTGCATGACTCCCTTTATATAAATTTCTAGAAAATGCATTCTGATCTATAGTTGCAGAAAGCAGAGCAACGGTTACTTGAGGAAGGGGGGTGGGTGGGAGGGATGGCGATGGTCATTATTTTTCTGTGGTGATGGTTTCAGTTGCACACATATACTAAAACTTCTCTAATTAAACACTTCATATATGTGCTGTTAATTGAATGTCAATTGTACCTCGATAAAGCTATTATTTTTTTAAAAAGCTATTATTTTTAAAATATATTTTTAATGATTTCAGAGGGAGAGAAAGATAGAAATATCAAGGATGAGAGAGAATCATTGATCAGCTGCCTCCTGCACACCCCACACTGGGGATCAAGTCCACAACCCGGGCATGTGCCCTGACCAGGAATCATTCATAGGTTGACACTCAACCACTGAGCCACACAAACCAGGCAAAGCTATTATTTTTTAAAAAGAAGAAGAAAGAAGAAAAAGTTGAAAATTGATAGAGTTAAGTCTAGAGGGAAGAACCAGAGAGTAAGGATTAAAATGAGACCCTTTGACATTCTCCAAGGCTCACTGCTGACTGACAGAGCAGCTCTGATGGAGTTGGAGTGAAGGCATACTGCCAGTGTTAAGGAGTGACAAGGTGACAAAAATACAAAAGCGGTGTATATTTACTGCTCCAGTATTAGTCAGCTCAGGTTGCCAAAACAAAATACCATGGACTAGCTTAAACAACAGAAATTTATTTTCTCATAATTCTGGAGGCCAGAAATCCAAGATCCAGGTGCCTGCATGGTCAGCTTCTGGTGAGGGCTCTCTTCCTTGCTTGAAGATGGCTGAACTCTCACTGTGGCCTCACGTGGCAGTGAAAGAGAGAGAACTCTGTGTCTTTCTCTTCTTGTAAGGGCACCAGCCCTATCAGATTGGAGCCCCACCATTATGACCTTACCTAACCCTAATTACCTTCCAATACTATCTTCAAATGTTTTCAAATACCATCTTATTGGGGGAAGGGGCTTCAACATAAGAAATTAGGGGGCGATAGAAACATTTAGTCCATAGTAGTTCTTTAAGAAGTTTGGTCAGAATTGCGGAGGAAGTTTGAGGGGGCAAGATAATTAAGAATAAAATAGATATAAATATATTTGTAGGAAGGAGCTGGAAAAGAGGAAGCAATTGAGGACAGAAATGAAAGATGGGCTGGTGGGTGTGACTCGGTGGTTGAGCTTCGACCTATGAACCAGGAGGTCACAGTTTGATTCCTGGTCAGGGCACATGCCCAAGTTGCAGGCTCGATCCCCAGTGTGGGGTGCGCAAGAGGCAGCCAATCAATGATTCTCTCTCATCATTGATGTTTCTGTCTCTCTCTCCCTCTCCCTTCCTCTCTGAAATCAATAAAAATATTTTATATATAAAAAAGAAAGAAATGAAAGATGGCATGCTGGGCTGTTGAAGGTAGGTGAGTGAGTCAGAGAGTTAACAGTTCAATTCAGAAGCTTCTGTGGTCCAGGCAAGGCAGTGAGCTAAGTGATGAATAGACATGGGCTCGTGGAATCCTCTCAACAGCCCCATGCGATGGGGAATATCATCCCCTTTTTCTGAAAGATTAAGGACAGAACCAAGATCACAAGCGTGTCAGCACTGCGACCTGATTGCAGAGCTTGTGTTTTCTTCCCTCTTAGCTCACTCACAGCCTTTCTTAGACCTCTTAAGTCTTCTGAACTGGATATTCTACCACTTCCAAGAGACCCGGCTAACACAAGGGCCTTCACAAAAAGTCAGGATGGAAACACTAAGTTTTTACCCAGGATTTTTTCCTTTCGCCTCATTCTTCTTTAGTAGTTCAGATAAAACGAACTCCTTATTTCTTTCTTTGAAAAAGTAGTCTTTCCTTTGAAGACAAATTTTTTTTTTAGTTAGTATTTTAGGAAAAATGTAAAAGAATTCCATTCATTGTGCCTGAGAGCTCCAATAACCAATAGGAGTATTGAAAAATATGGATTTCCCTTTTTTTTCTCCAACTTCCTTTTCCTCGCCCCGCCCTCCCTCCGCCTCTCCCTCCTTCATCATTGCATGGTGCATGGCAGCATATACAGCCCACCTCCATCTGCTTAGACTCTACCAGAATGGGCACCCGAAACAAGTTCTCAGATCTCACAGCCATGAAGCCCATCAGCAGTATTTCTTGAGAGGCCCCTCTGATCCAGCACTCCACTAGCCACCTGTGGAATGGAGAATTTTTGTCAGAGCACTTTAGATAATTGCATTCTATTCTGGAAATAGTTACTCTTAGTGCCTCACCCCTTTATTGTGCAAAATAGTAGCTCCCTTCCCTTCCCTTCCCTCCCTTACTCTCTGTACTTTCCTCCCCTCCCCCTTTTCTCTATCCCCACCCCTTCCCCAGATATCCAGTCATTTACATGCATTTGTGGTCAGTTGTGGCTGTGAGATAATTTTATAGCCAGTACCACAGGACATATAAATCCAACAATTTGGATTCACTTTGGTTTGAAATATTTTAGGAAATACGTTCAGATCTGAGAAATGATGGTGGAATGGGTCCAACCAGAAGAAATTCCAGAATTGTAAATGGCATAGAGAGATTGCTGTTGGCCCCAACTCCAAAACTTCCAGACACCTTTATTCTTCCTTTAGAAAGATCCAAGGCTATCAAAAGGTACTGTATCAGAGGGAAGCAGGATTAACATAAATGTGTCCTCTTTTAAGTCAGTTAAGAACAGTGTTATGAGACTGAAGAATGACTAAACTCCCAGAGTGACCAGCATGTGTCTGATTTTGAACCTTGTATGAACAGTGAGAAGGCTCATTCCTTCTGATATACTCCAGTCTATGAAGGAGAGTTAACAGTTCCTAATTACAACCTCTTTTCTCTTCTCTTCTTCCCTCTCCTCCCTTCTCTTTTTTTTCTCCCTCTCCTTCCTCCCTTTTTCTATATTTTTCAAACTTTAAAAAGAGTAGAACACAAGAACAAAGAATATTGGCCTCTCCAAATTCTCCATGTCTCTTAGTGAGAAGTACAGACCTATCCTTACTATTCTAGCAAGAGTTTTGTCTTTGCTTAGAATAATAGAATGGTGTATTGTCAAAGAGACACAGTCTCTAAAAAGATATGTCTATGAGGCAGGGATGCCCTGTTATGTCTTGATTTCTTCTCACCATGACAGAGAGAGATATTTGTATTCTGCAATAATTATAAATACTCAGTATTTCATTGGGGAATACCAATGATATTCTAGTTTAATTCTGGTAAATTTAAAATGGGGGGGGGGGGGACAACAACAGGCAAAGCTACTCTACTTCTCAAGATGCCATTAATCTGACATATGGCCAGAGTTCAGGTGCCATAAATCCACACTCCCAATGTGTGGATGGAAGATTTATGATCAATGTGTCTGGTCCAGCAGACCCTTGGGAGGCCCTTTCAGTCCAGGTGCCCCTACACATGAGGCCTGGAGGACACAAAGGGACCTGGATGTACAAACACTGGGCCAGGCTGTGAAGTTCGGGACTGCCAATGCGTGCCTCAGGCATATGAGTCCCGAGGAGGAGAGGACACATCCGCACAGGAAGCAGCCGGGGACTATGAAGACAGAGCCACCAGCTCCCCTGCTGCAGTGCCCAATGTGCAGCCTCAGGTGTTCCTGTCCTTCAGAGAGTTCTCGAGTTGTCTCCTTGCTATACATACGTCCACTGGCCTTGGGCTCAGATGTCTCTGTTCACTTGTCAGGGCTCCGGAGGCTTTTGTGTCTATTCAGTTAGAAAAGGTGGGACTGCGGGACATGATGCTGAATGCCTTCCTCCTCAGGAAACAAACCATGGCTGACTCAATGAACCTCGTGAGTATAGTAAGAAGGGCTCCCTAAAGCTCTCATGTCATCTTTTACATTTCAGCAAATAAAAATTCTTAACTTAGAGCCTGTTGCATTCAGCCTATTTGGATAGGACCATTGAAAACATATTATAAAGAACTGAAAAAGGGAGCTCAATAAGAAATACAAAGGAAGCCATCCAAGCCAACTGCAGTCTAGTTTTTAAAATATGTGCATTTTCCCAAGGTCACATTTCATTCTGTCACTTTCTAAATGAAACTAGTTTCAGCACCCGCTCTGGAACATTTGCCCGTTCCTGAGAGACCCGCCGGTGCTTAGGGTGTTTAGACAAGGTGAACAAAGACTCTTGCCATCTAATTCACCTCTTATCATGTTTTTTCAGGCACGGTCACCTTGTTCCTATTAAAGGGTTTTATACTGGCCCAATCTCTCGAAAACTTATGTATAAAGCTCAAGTCTTTAAACAGTTAAAAGTATTGCTTAAGTTTGTGAATATCATTTCATTATTTATTAATTTTTTGATGAGGAAATCATTAGGTTAATGCAGCGATGTTTGGGAAAGAAATGGCAATCTTTCTAATAGGATCATGGCTCAAATAAAACACATTTACAATCTCTAGGCTTTTCCCCTACCTGTGACTGAAAACGAAAGACCTAAATTTACCTAATCCAATTGGGATGTGAGGGAGGCCAGATTTCAAGTTTACTACTGAACAATCATGGAGAGAAAGGACTCCTTTTAATAAGTCACTGGGATATTAAATTAGTTTTTTACTATAATATTAAAAAAATATTGACCAAGTGGAAAATGTAATAACTCATTAACTGCTCATAGGATTATTCAATGCTGATCAGATTAGAAAGGGCTCAGGCAATAAATTGTCAGTTTTGCCAAAGTCTGGGATTTTAGCCTATTTACAAGCTGGTACGTTAACCTGTGACTATTTTGTGGAGGCTGGCAGAAGACACAAGACTCCTAGTTAAGAGACAAAATAACTTTATTACTCATAGCAGAGCAGGCAACATGGGCTTTGTGTCTGTGTCAGTTCCCTTGGCTCCCCAAGGGCCACGGGAGCAACATGGGAGCCCGGATGCATGCAGTGGTGTTTGTCACAGTTGAGTAATACTGAGTTTGGAGGAACCCACCTCTTTTATAGCAAGTCTGCTCTTTTTCCTGGAGGGAGGCATTACCTCATCCCTTAAGACTTCTTTCTGCAAACATAACCCTTAGAAATGGCCCCCATACAGAGTGGTCAGGGCCTTGCCTTCTTCGCTCACTCAGCAAAATGTAGGGGAGTGGGAGACACCCCTGGAGGAGTGTTTCCCAATAAGTTGACCTTCAGGAAGAGTTTCTCAACAGTGTGGCCTTTTTCTGCTTTAAGTTTGCTCTCAGTTTCTACATAGATACTTGCTTGGAGAGTGTTTATAACCAACTGTCTAATAGAAGAACTATCATCTTCTTTTATTACAGGATGAAATTGAGAAAACCAAGAGAGAAGTAATAGTGGAATATTGTCAGAAGTAAGTATAGCATATGTAGTACATGTGAACAGCACAGGCTAAGTTCTCTGACTCTGAATTCAATAAACACCAGAATTATGTAGAAATTCTCCAAGGTATGAGGTGGTCTGTTTTATTTGAGCCACGATCCTATTAGATAAAACCAAATCAAGCTGACCTCTGACACACGGAAGAAGGAGCATGAGAAGTGAAGGACAGGAGATGCTTCGAAAGGGCCCATGCCTTTGCCTTCCTGCAGTAGCAATCTGACCCAGACAGAGATTTCTTCATGACAGAGGTGCTCTATTCTCTTTGAAAGATAGTCTAGGAAAGTAGATCCTGGAACTTCTGTAGAGAGGACTCACCTCTGGACATCTCTTCTGACTTTTCAGATTTAACCACCGCATGTCTCACTATGCTCTTCGGGGTCAGATCATGGCCTACTGCAATAGTCTGAGGGCCCTGCTGGAAGATTTCCCTACCGTCAGGGACACCGTTTTCATGGTGGGGCAACCGCAAGAGAAGAAGGGGTTGAGGGATTCCAAGAAGGGCTGCAAGGATGACCTCAGGTGCGTAACTTCCGTTAGAGCTTGCTCTCCCTCTCTACCCTACCCCTCACAGGGAAGAAGCATGTGAAGTTCAGCATGGAAATCTTGCTCCCATTATTGCATTTGACCTTGATTTTCCAGCCCAGAAAGGCAAAAGAAAGAATTAACACTTTAAAAATGAGTACCTGTGAGGGTGGGAAGGGGGGGTAGAGGTGGAAGAGGGCATAGAGGGGATAAAATGGCGATGGAAAAATTTTAATTTAATTTTAAAAAATAAAATAAAAAAGAATAAGAGTATCTTTGTATTTGAACCCAGAGGAGTTCTTTGTTTATGGGCTATTTGACTGCTTTTTCAATGTATACAGTTTTATTTTCCCCTGGAGAGCCCTAAGATTTTCATCAATCACACCATTTTACACAACTCAGCCTCTAAAATAAGAAAGCAAATAAGTAGACTTGATCTTGAGCTGTCCTGGCTTCAAATATTTTACTCAATGGGGTAGAAGAGATATTCAGAGAAAAATGGTATACCAATGCCTTGGATAAATCAGTGCTTTTCTGTATTTCTCTGACAGAGAAAAAAAATATATGTAGTAATATTAAGTGATAATACTTTCTTATCATGCTTTATCCAGTTTTCCAAATGTTCTTACCTTAGCCTACTAGAGCTCACTCACCTGGATGAGGAGTTAGCATACCTGTGCAGTCAGTGACTACATTTCCTTTAAAAAAAGAAGGAGGTGTTTTACAGTTATGCAGTCTCCAAGGGGGAGAAAAACATCCTGTAGGATGAGCTTGCCTCCCTCCTTTCTCTTTCCTTACTGCACGGTGCTGAGTATCAGTAATAACTACGATCATAGAACAGATAGATGAGAGGGATTGAAAGACCATTTGTATCAGACCACTCTTTCACTCACTTATTCATTCATGCATCATTCAAACACTATTCAGTGCTGACTTAGTACCAGGCACTTCACTATGTACTGGAGTTACAAAGGTGACTAAACCATGGACTCTGGTGATAAATTCAGCCTAGTGGGGGAAAGTTCTACAAACAAAAGAGTAGCTTCAAAGATTTCAAAGATAACATGTTAGAGTTATGTAAAAAGTTCTGTGATGGCATCAAAGGAGTTTAACTCCACCCCAGGGCCTCAGGGAGAAATTCAAAAGGAGGAGGTAACAGGTAAGTTGGAGTTCATCAAGAAAATGGAGATAACAGAACAGGCTAGAGAATGCTAGAGAATGAAAGAAGTTGAGTTCTTAAGCCCTTGATAACTGGTTATCAAAATAGTAGCCACTCCTATGTTGATACTGACAAGGTGCCCAATTTGTGATACCAGTGTTTTGTCTCAAGAGCTCAGCCAGTGCATTCACTTGGGTAGACTTCAGGATTTACGTAATGACAGATGCATTTGAGAAAGAAGTAGGGCAAAGATACCTCAGTAGACCAACTATTTGGTAAAGGGTTTGACCTGTTGCCCAATGAGGCTAAAGTGCATCTTTCTGTCATATAAAACATCACAGGATAATCTTCTAAGGCTTATCAGTTCCATTCTCTCATCCATCCACTAGACAAGACAACCATTTATAAGAACAATCTAAAAATTGGGATCAAATTTTAAAAATAGTTCCCAGAAGTCTAACCATGAGTTCACTACATTTGTGTTTAGGATAAAAGGTATTCAGCAAGGCTGTTTTTGTTTCTGATCTGTTTTATTTGTAGCAGCCAAATAAAAAGGTTAGAAAGAAGAGATGGAGGAAAAATATCTCTCTAGCTTGTAAGTCTTGCTCTATTCCTTTATTATTTCTTGTGGATGACTGTGTGTCTCCTAAAGCATAAAGGAAGCAGTCCCTTGTGAGGGAGAGCCTGGGGCCCTAAATCAACTAGTCAGTTAATGTGTGATACTTCCAGGGCAAGGGTTTGGTCCACAAAGTGAGAGCAACTCATTCAGTCAGGTAGTGGATGAGCAGCAACTGGTAGAGATTCCATATTGCTCCACCAAACCCATCTCCTGCCTCCTAAACTCTCTAGATTTTAATACACTCACATAAAAATGAATTACAGAGAAAAGAACTTCTCTCTTCTGAGGAAGTTTGGAAAAGATACTGTATAAGATTCTTTCTAACTTCAAAGTCTATGACTCATTCCATGAAGTAAGTATTAATAAAAACTGACCACCAGCCACAAAGAGGTATAATGGAGAGAGCTATAGCCTAATAGTTGGAATATTTGGACTTGACCCAGCTCGGTCTTAAGTTGCCCTGAGATCTCAGACAGGTCACTTCTCTTCAATCTCTAGATCTCAATTCTTCACCTAATGAGTGAGGAAACTGAAGCAGCTCTCTGAAGTGAAATACATTATGGTTCTTAGTGCTAAGGTGTCTAGAGCTTGATTCTAAGGAACGGGACTGCTGAGGAAAGACTCCCAGGAAAGGAGCCAGTCAAAAGTGTTTATAAGCCGAAACCGGTTTGGCTCAGTGGATAGAGCATCGACCTGCGGACTGAAGGGTCCCGGGTTCAATTCTGGTCAAGGGCAGGTACCTGGGTTGCAGGCACATCCCCAGTAGGAGATGTGCAGGAGGCGGCTGATCGATGTTTCTAACTCTTTATCTCTCTTCCTTCCTCTCTGTAAAAAATCAATGAAATATATTTTTTTTAAAAAAGTGTTTATAAAATGGTAAGTGAGAACCATCTCAGGCCAAGTTTAACTAGAGATGAAGGGACAGAGTTAAGGAATGAGGGTCATGGAGGATAGGGGTTCTCACTTCATTCATAAAATAAGGAGTTGGGTTTGATTGAAGATAAGACATGTTTTGCTTTAAGTGCCAATTCCAATAATTAGTGCCCTTCTGTGTAGGACTCTGGGACATCCACATGTGACAGTGTAGTTGATTGGCAACGTCTGTCAGTCAGGGAAAGGGAGGAAAGTGGGCTCCTGCTTGTGTTTGCTATCCCTCACAAGAAGAGCCCCATGAGTTGTATAGGCTTTACATTCTTAGGTGCTACTTAATTCATAAGAGACTGTAATGCCTGTAATGTACTGTGTTTAGTTTTAGCAAAGAACTCCACCCTCACCCCAGAACCAAACCAGAATCTCTACAGAAGAGGAGCCAAGGGGAGCTCTCCTCCCAGGAAGGATGCCCCTTGAGGCCTCCATGTCCTCATGGCACCAGAGGAGTCTAGAGTCTGAAGACTAGGATGACACTCAATCACACTCCCAAGAGCAGTGGCATTAGCTGATGGAGGAGCAAAGAAGGCACAGAGAGAAAGGACAGTAACATTAGGACAGAACCCTTACTAAGTGACAGGCAGAGCCACTGCTATCCTATACAGCTGCTTTATGTGCCTTAGAATAAGGCACCACTTCCTCTGGGCAGGTTGCCCCATGTCCGGGTGCAGAGCTTGGCAAATAAAGGCCGGATCTCAGCCACTGCTGGTTGCCTCAGGGCACAACCTGAACAACAGTAGTATATGGCAGCCTTGTTGCCAAGCACTGTACAGCAATGGGTTCAACATGGTCCTTGCCCTTCATTCAAGGGGAAATAGGCAGAAACATTATGATAAGGAATAAAATAAAAGGATAATGAAAGCAACCACCAGGAAATGTTCAGTATTATCCGAAGGATTGGGAAAGTGGGCATGGGGAGCAAGGCAGGTTTCAGGAAAGAGAGGATGCTTAACCTGGGTCTTAAAGGATGATCAGTGTTTCAGGTGGACAAGGAAAAGAACATTAGCTCAAGCTGGGAGGCCCCCAAATATAAAGGTACAGAGATGTGAGACAGCATGTGGACTTGTGAGTGGCCCCTATCCAGGGTATGTGAGGATGCGATCAGAAATAGAATTCACAAACTGAGAGGCAAGATCCAGAAGTCTGGCATTTGTCCTTCCACAAACAGAGAGAAAGATGAACAAGACGATTGTCAGGGACATCATTTAGGATGCTATTGAAACTGCACAGATGAGAGATGTGTAGGAGGTGAAATCAGCTAGGCCAGGTGCTGGATTTAATATGGGGCTAAGGGAAAAAGAGGAGTCTAGAATGTCACCCAGAGTCCCTGGCTTGGGTGACTAAAAAGATGGCAGTTCCATTATTATTTAACTAGAGGCCTGGTGCACGGATTCGTGTACTAGTGGGGTCCCTCAGCCTGGCCTGCGCCCTCTCACAATCCAGGACCCCTGAGGGGATATAGCAGTGCATGAAGCAGCAGATGGTGGGGAGGAGCTTGAGCCCAGGCCAGGCACCACGCCACTCTTGCTCATCCTGGCCCCACTGCGCCTCCCACTGCCGCTGTTGGGTAGTGCTGCCACGGAGGCAGGAGAGGCTCCCGCCTCCACAGTTGCACTAACCAGCTGTGAGCCCAGCTTCTGGCTAAGCAGCACTCCCACTGTGGGAGCGCACTGACCACCAGGGGGCAGCTCCTGTGTTCAACATCTGTCCCCTGGTGGTCAGTGCGTGTCATAGCAACCGGTTGAGCGGTCGACCAGTGGTAATGGTCACTTAGGCTTTTATATATATAAATGGGCACAGAGTTTTCATTGTGGAAGATGGAAAAAACGTTCTGGATGGTGGTGATGGTTGCACAACAATGCAAATGTATTTAATGCCACTGAACTATACAATTAAAAATGGTTAAAATGGTAAATTTTATGTTATTATATTTTACCACAGTTTTTTAAATGGGGGGAAAAGGGATGTCAGTGCCATTAAGAGGAAGCAATATGAAGAGGGAGATAATGAATCACAGCTCAGAAGCTTCAGCTATGAATTTCTTTCATTAGTCTCCCAACAAATCTGAGGCTTCTTATTCTGGATTTTTCTGTGTTTTCATACCCATCCATTCCACCTTGCTTCTGTCACTGAGTAATGTTTGTATGTCTAGCTGCTCTGGAATGTAAGCCTCTTGAAGGCAGAGACTGTCTTCGAGGATGGGAAGGGGGGAGTAGGCCCACAGGAAGTGCAGGGAGTTCCGACCAGTGGCTTTTAATTGAATTATGAAATAACAGAATATGTCTCATCTGCTGGCAGGAATTTGGTTTGAGGCTTAAAGTTTACTTGGGCCCAGTAGGTGAGGCTCAGTGGTTGAGCGTCGACCTGTGAACTAGGAGGTCATGGTTAGATTCCCAGTCAGTGCACATGCTTAGGTTGCAGGCTCAGTCCCCAGTAGGGGTCGTGCAGAAGGCAGCTGATCAATGATTCTCTCTCATCCTTGATGTTTCTATCTCTGTTTTCCTATCCCCTCCTCTGTGAAATTTAAAAAAAAAAAAAAAGATGGGGGAGGAAAAGAAAAGACTTGGAATTATTGAAAAAGGAAACGGGCCTGAAAACTGATCACGGGAAAGAGAAAGGATTGTCCCAGGGTGACACCGCTCAGGCTCCATGGAAACCATTTAAATACTTGTTGTGGCATCAACATAATTAGTGGTGTGGTTTCTTCCAGCTGTGTGTGACTAGAAGCAGAAAGCAGAGGAGCTGGAGGGATCCAGAGTTGGGGTTTGCTGGATAGGTGGGTAGTGAGGGCAAAGAAGCAAAGACCTGAAGGTGTGGTTCATGTGCTTGCTTGGGACCCAGTCTGGGGAGGGAGGGAGTGGGGTCAGAATGGACTTGACAGATGGAAGGGGAGACCGAGGGCTGAGTGATGATCAGGAGCATATTTTGGAGGGATGAAGGTTTAGTGGGAGTGAACGAGTGAGAAAACTGGAAGAATAGAAGGCAGAGCTGGGAAAGTAGGGTATTTGAGTTTAGGATTTTGGAGGTGATATAGCCCCAGGTAATAATGAGCTCTGCAGTGATGCCCCAGAGCAGGTGGCTGAAGGGAAATGAAATGAAGGAGGAGGATGCTGAGCAGGTCACGGAACTGTCAGGCCCAGGACCTGATGGGGGAGCCCTCCTGTGGGGCTGAGAATTGGGCTACAGTCTTGCACTGAGCACCCAAACCTTTCTGCTGCCCCCGCTGCCCCTCCTCAGCAATGACTGCTCCCTGCAGGCAGGGGTGGAAATGGCAGGAAAAAAACGGATAAGGAGTAAAGGACACCATTTGGTAGAGGGCCCTGTGGCTCCAGGGACACATGTGCTTCTCAGAGGCCAAGGACTGATTCAGTCACACTGCTGCCAGCCCCGTGGCCTACAGCCACATGTGCTCAGACACAGGCCTTGTGACTTTTTATTGTTGATATTCAGGGCTTCTTTGGGACACTATTAAACATCGTGAACTGAATAACAGAGATAAGACTGGAATAAGCTAGCTTTGATGTGCTACACAGAACAGAATAGTCTGACGTGGCTGCTGGAATAAAGAAATTCTCCAAACTAACTCCACACTTTGTTCCTGAGCTTCACATTATCTGATGAAAACCCTGAGACTTGAAATGCAGGTTTAAGGCCAGTGATTCACTCTATTCACAGTAGAGTTTTCATGATTTAAAAGGTCTCATTTTCAGAATGTTTGATATTGAAAACATTCAGTCCTCAGGTCAAATGAACCACATTTTCCTTTGGTAAGTGGAAAGGGTCATCTTATTCTCCCCTAGAGACCCCAAAATAATAGCAACAGTCAAGAAATGCCCCTGTAACTGCCAAAGTGCCCCCAAGAGGGTAAGACCCTTCCATCCAAAGCCCTTGCATAGGCAGAGGAAGTGGGTACAAATGTGAGAGTGATGGAATCAGTAGGACCTGAGGAGTAAAGAAGAGAGGGTCTCAAAATGACTCCCTGACGTCCAGTTTTGGGGACTGAAGGATTGTGGTTCTTTGAACACAGTAAGAGGCACAGGATGGGGATGGAAGGGAGTGGGGAGTCCAGTTGTTCCCTTTCTTGATTGAGTTGGTCTAAGGCACCAACCAAGATGGAGCAAGTTGGACCCCAGGAGGGGACCAGGCCTGCAAATGCGAGTTCAGGAGTCACTGGCGAATAGATGGTGGTTGCAGCCAGAAGACTGAATGAAATCACCGGGGAGAGTGGGAAGAGCAGAGCAGAGGGCTGAGTGGGCCCAAGGAAGACCTGGCAAGGCCCGTGTGGGCTGGGGGCTCCTCCTTCTGCTGTCTGCCTGTCAGAACTGCCGGCTCAGCGTAACCAAGACAGCCCCAAGCTGGCACTAGCCTTACCCCTTACCCCACAACCCTCACTTCTAGGACATCCTCTCTCAACATGTTCAGGCCCTCACTTCTTAACAAATTACTCTGAGATCCCTCATGACATAAAATATTTTTCAAATGCTTGACGCTCTTCTGAAAAAATCATTCCTTACGCCAGTCCTGTGAGTTAGGAATCTTTATTCCTAATTTATGGATGAAAAGACTCAGAAGATAATCTGTCTAAAGTCACACAGCTGAGGGTGGTAGATGTTGGTCTCAAGCTCAGGTCCTCTGATGCCAGGTTGCACATCTGATAACTGCGCAGAGCACCATTTTCCACACTAGAGGAACACAGTCAATTAGACCTGAAGGCTCCATTTCAGGGGAAACAGTCCCCACCCTCACCCTCTGTTACAGTGGGCTGCCTCACTCCTGAGATGATGGAGAAACTGTGGGTCAGGATGCCACTTCCCGCTAAGTGTAGTAGAAAGATCATAAGCTTCTATTTGTGTGAAGGTCAAAAACAGGAAAAAGCCAACACAGTCTTTTAATGGTGTATTCATTGGTGGTAAAACTACAAAGAAAATCTAGCATTGATGAGTGTAAAATTCAGGGTGGTCGTTCCTCTGGGGGCCACCAGGGAGGTGCAGATCAAGCTTCAACAAAACTGGTGGCATTGTCCCTGGCCGGTTTGGCTCAGTGGATAGAGCGTCGCCCTGGGGACTGGGGGGTCCCAGGTTCAATTCCGGTCAAGGGCATGTGCCTTGGTTGCGGGCACATCCCCAGTGGGAGGTGTGCAGGAGGCAGCTGATCGATCTTTCTCTCTCATTGATGTTTCTAGCTCTATCCCTCTCCCTTCCTCTCTGTAAAAAATCAATAAAATATATTAAAAAAGAAAAGTTTTAAATATATATATATTTTATTGATTTTTTACAGAGAGAAAGGGAGAGGAATAGAGAGTTAGAAATATCGATGAGAGAGAAACATCAATCAGCTGCCTCCTGCAAACCTCCCACTGGGGATGTGCCCGCAACCAAGGTACATGCCCTTGACTGGAATCGAACCTGGGACCTTTCAGTCTGCAGGCCGACACTCTATCCACTGAGCCAAACCAGTCATGGCTAAAAAAGAAAAGTTTTTTAAAAAAACACAAAAAAACCTGGTGGCATTGTCATTCTCAGACGGTGGGTACCTGGGCTTGTGCAAGTCCTTAGCAGACATATATGGATTGTGTGTTTGTATGTGAACCAAGAGACAGCTATACTGCTGCCTAAGAAAGGAGGAGGTGTTTAGAAGTGGAGAAGAGCAGAGAGGAGAAAGAAGACAAAGAGGGCCGGAGTGAGGATCCCTGCAAGGAGACATGGCGGGGAGAGCAGGAAAACGGGGACCGCTCTCTAGAGCCTGGGTGCTGGAACGGGGTGGGTCTGCACTTAAATCCCAACTCTACCTCCTAGGACCTCAGTCGGCAAGATCTAGGTCACCTCATAGGGCCTCAATTTTCTCATCTATGAAACGGGAACGAAGTAGGTACATCCAAACGTTGGCATAAAAGTTAAGTGAGAAGATATGTGTGGGGGAAGAAGAAATTTTACTCTACTGTTTTCGGTTCTCTCAGCTGGTGCAATAATCAAATTGAGTTGAGACAGATTAATAAGAGAAAATAACCCAAATTTAATTATACGCATATGTATAGGGACCCCACCTACATGAGAGAGTCAAAGACCCCGTATTCACAAGAGGTTAAGAGACAGAAAAGGCCCTAACCGGTTTGGCTCAGTGGATAGAGCGTCGGCCTGTGGACTGAAGGGTCCCAAGTTCCATTCCGGTCAAGAACATGTACCTTGGTTGCGGGCACATCCCCAGTAGGGAGTGTGCAGGAGGCAGCTGATTGATGTTTCTCTCTCATCGACGTTTCAAACTCTATCCCTCTCCCTTCCTCTCTGTGAAAAATCAATAAAATATATTTTTTAAAAAAGAGAGAGAGACAGACAGAAAGGTAAACAAGGCATTCGGAGCCAAGGCGAATGAGATAAGGCGCCCGGGGCTTCAGAGGGGAGGAAGGCCAGTGGCAGGATGATAAGAAGAGCAGATGTGCAGTAATTAGAAGTTTGCCCTGCCCTCTAGGTAGTCATACAAGTTATCTCTAGCGATAACTCTCATGATGGACAAGGCCTCCAATTTATGTTCCTGAAGGGAAAGGTAAAAGTTTCTCTTGAGTCCACAGGGTCTCAAATGCCTTCAGCTCAAAACAATCCACATGCCAAAGTGGCATGTCTCAGGGAGCCTGTTCTGAACCCACTCATATGTAACACTCCGCATGGTGCCAGCCACCTAATTCATGCCTTCCTTTCCTGTCTCACCATACCTTCCACCTCCCCGCCCCCCATGCCCACTCCTTCCTCAACACAGCTCAGGCTAAAAGCAGCCCACCGCTCTTTTCCTGTTGAGCTATCTATAGCTGTGGCCACCTGTGCAAGGCCTGAAAAGGAGGCCTGCTGCCCGCAGGCTTGGACGCTGGGCTTGTGTGTCACCACAGGCCGGGGTGGTATAAATAGTTCACACTGGCAACGCTTCTTCAGAGAGAACCGCTGTGACACCCACTCTTCCTTCTGATGCTGCAGGAGTCCTCAGCCCCGGCCCCGGTGTCTGCTGTCCGCTGACGGGAAAGTCTTCCTCAACTTATGGTTCATACCTCATCCTTCTGAAGTGCTGGTTATGTTCAAAACTCTGGCAGAAAAGGTTTGTGTTTTTGTGTGTGTACCGGAGTGTAAACTGGCTGGCTTTTCGTGACTCATGGTTCAACATATCAACTTCAGAGAAAGTCTCTTGTTTGTTTCCAGGAACACTTAATAACCGAAATCTTCTCCCAGCTCCTAATATTATTATATTTATTATGTTATTTTATTTATTTATTTTATTTTAACAATTTTTTTTCTAATATTGTCATTTCTCTTGGGCCTCCTTATTTTATGAGTTCTCTTTCTCCCTGGTCATTAATGAGCACTAATTCAAATTTCTGACATTCTTTATCATTCCTCAATTTCCTCCCAAACCCTTAGAAAAAAAACCACCCTGATCCCCTGAAACTCATGAGAGGCTGAGATCACATTTAAGCACAGTAATCAGCTAAGCCTGTGTTGGAGGTACTGCTCTGTGTAGCAAGTACCTAACTTGCTGATAGAGTATAATGCTGCAGCCATAAAAAGAGTTAATATATTGCCCAAACTGGTTTGGCTCAGTGGATAGAGCGTCGGCCTGCGGACTGAAAGGTCCCAGGTTCGATTCCGGTCAAGGGCATGTACCTGGGTTGCGGACACATCCCCAGTGGGAGATGTGCAGGAGGCAGCTAATCGATGTTTCTCTCTCATCGATGTTTCTAACTCTCTATCCCTCTCCCTTCCTCTCTGTAAGAAATCAATAAAATATTAAAAAAAAGAGTTAATATAGTCATACAGAAAGCACTCAAATAAGTATCTGCTCAGTAACGCACAGTGAGGAAAATGGCAGTTGGGAACAGTCTGACTTTTCTTTGTAAGTGAAAGCCTATTTCACAACCTAGGTTTCTCTCACTTTCTTCTCTCCCCTCCCCCCTCAGCTTTATTGAGGTGCAATTAACAAGAACAAGTGTACAACCTGATGATTTAATATATGTACACATTGTGAAAGGATCACCACAATTATGTTAATTAGCTCATCCATCGCCTCATAGTTGCCTTTTGTGTGTGGGTGGTAAGAACATTTATCAACTTTCTTAGAAAATTTCCAGTACTGGGTGAAAAATAATATAAATAGAGCCACTTCAACATGGAATCAGAGCTGCCATCCCTTGTGCATCTTACTCCTCCAACCTTTGGGATGTTTAAACTGAGTGATATAACCTTTGGACTGGGCCTAAAGCAACATTGTAGTCCAAACTATTATTTGAAAAGCTAATAGGAATGAAGACATTCTGACTACTGGACTAAAAATTAAAGACTTTCTTAGAATTAGCAACATCATGTGTAGCTAAAGAATAACCTAGTTTATTTGCACCTATAGAAATTTCATCCTTGATTTATTAACAACAATAGACATTTTTTTCTTCTCTTCATGTAATTATTCCCCTTCCCTTTCGCATGAAAGCTCCTTGCCTTTACCCTCTAATCAGAACAATATTGGGTCTCTGCCTGAATCAGTGCTTCCCAAATAGCTATTCTCTTGGTTCTCAAACTTATTCATCTTACAACTGAAAGCCTGTACCCTTTGACCAACATCTCCCCATTTCCCCCACGCCTTGGCAACCACCATTCTATAAGTTCGACTTTTTTTTTAGATTCCACATGAGTGAGATCATATATCATGTGTCTTTCTTTGGCTGCCTTATTTCACTTAGAATAATGTCCTCCAGGTTCGTTTATGCTATTGCAAGTGGCCAGATTTCCTTCTTCTTTGTGCCTGATTTATATTCGTGTGTATGTGTGTATGTCATTTAAAAAAATTATTTACCTTTCTACTGAACTCTTAGATTATTTCCTTAGCTTGGCCATAGTGAGCAATGCTATAATGAATGCAGGAGTGTAGATAATCTCTTCAAGATACTGAGTTTGTTTCCTTTGTATGTATATCCAGAAGTGGGATTGCTGGATCATATGATAGCTCTACACGCAAAAGAATGAAATTGAACCCCTATCTTACACCTTCACACCTCTCACAAAAAAATAACTTGAAATGAATTAAAGTCTTAAATGTAAGTCCAGAAGTGATAAAATTCTTAGAGGAAAAGCTCCTTGACATTGGTCCTGGCGATGATTTTTTTTATATAACACCAAAAGCACAGGCAACAAAAGTGAACATAAACAAGTAGGACTACATCAAACTAAAAAGCTTCTGCATAGCAAAGGAAGCAATCAGCAAAATGAATAGGCAATCTATGGATTGGGAGAACACTAACAAACCATATATTTGATATGGGGGTAATACCTAAAATATGTAAGAAACTCATAGAATTCAATAGAAAAAAAAAGAAATCTGATTTTAAAATGGGCAAAGGACCTGAACAGACATTTTTCCAAAGAAGACATACGAACAGCCAACAGGTAAATGAAAATGTGCTTAACATCACTAATCATCAGAGAAATGCAAATCAAAACCACAATGAGATATCATCTCACACCTGTCAGGATAGCTATTATTAAAAAGACAAGAGACCTGGACAGGTAGCTCAACTGGTTAGAGCATCGTCTGGATATGCCAAGGTTGCAGGTTTGATCTCTGGTCAGGGCACATACAAGAATGCACAAATAAGTGGAAAAACACTTCTCTCTCTCTCTTCCTCTCTTTCTCTAGAATCAATAAATTTAAAATAAAAAAAAAAGACAAGAGACAAATGTTGCCAAGGATGTGGAGAAAAGAGAACCCTTGTTCACTGTGGATGGGAATGTACTGGTAGAGCCATTATGGAAAACAGTATAAAGATTCCTCAAAAAATTAAAAAATAGAACTAACCTTTCTTTCACTGAAGAATTTGTAAATTATATATATATATATATATATATATATATATATATTCAGTTAGATCATAATTTTATACTTTTCTTCCACTTGGACATAAATATTTAAGATCCAGTGTTTGATTTTTTTTTTTTTTTTTAGTTATATGTTTAAACTGTGTTGATAAATCTCTATGGGTCCCTCCTAGGAGTTTATTTGTAACCCTTGTAATTTAACAATGGTCATACAAACTTTTTTTTAATGTATGTTTGGCCACCAAAGGCTTTAAACAAAGAGAAACACATTGCTTTAAACTCCCCATTCGAGGAGTCACCTTGTCCAAAGGCATCTAACCCAGTTTATGAATGTTTGTTGTTCTGTTTTTCAGATGTTATCTTGTAATTATTATCCTGTATTATGCTATGAAAATGTGTATCTAAATATTTGTGTTTAAATATATTATCTTTAATAGTTACTCATGTATTTTATATGCTTCTTAGAAATTTCTTAAAACTTATTTCCTTGTATTGATTTTACCCACAGGCAGCATTTAGAGCCTTAAAGCTAACGCTACAGCTGATCGCTCCTCTCCATGACATTGTGGCCTACCTTTTCAGTTTCGCTAAACTTGGGAATTTCCCAGCATGCTTTGAATTTCCTCTAAGTCCTAACCCTTTGAGAGGTGACTGGGGAGGAACTGAGGGCATTGGTAAGTCATTAAAGATATTTAAATCATCTTCAATATTCAGTTAGAATTCTGTGAAACTCTTCCTCTACTCACCACCCCCCTCCAGCTTTATTCAGGTATCATTGACAAATAAAATTGTTTAAAATATTTAAAGTGTACAGCATGATGACTTGATACACACATACATTACAAAATGATTTCCTCATCTAGTAATTACTATGAAGCTCTTAACACTTGGAAAGACAGAACTAAAATATTTTCTCATACATTACAGTGATAAGGGCAAAGGGAAATCCTATTATATACTGTCTCCAAACTGATTAATTCCAATATTCCAAGTTAAACCGCAAAGTGTGCACACCAAGTCAGGTGTGAGGAGGCCTGGGTTTTTATCCTGCCTCTGCCACTGGTTACTGGAAGTTGGACACTTTACTCTCCGGGTCTCTGTTTGTCCGTCTGTAAAATGGGGATGATACCTGTCTCATAGAGATGTTCTGTAAATTAAAATCTATGTAAAAATTCTAAAAGGATGTATAAGTCCCACTACATATTAGTGCCCTTTCATTCCCTGTCCCTTCCTGGCCTTCGTGAGCTGATATGACAAGGAAAGCCAAGCATTCACCGTCGGGAAGCTTGCAGACAGCCCTTCGTTAGCTCACAGTGGCCCAATGGTCCTGTCATGAGAACGATTGAGGCTTTAGTGTTGCCTGCCCAGTGCTAAGCCATGAACTCTAGCTCAGTACTAGGTCCTAAGATAAATGCACACGATTCTGAAATGCTTCGTAAGCTGGGTTTATCAGAGGCAGGGAAACTGATCTTGTTATTTTAATAAATTGACTCCTATCTAAATTATGCCATTTGTCATGTAAATGTAAATTAATAGCAATATATTATAACATAGTAGCTAAGGATTTTAAAGGATGAGAAGTACCAGCAAAATTAGGTAATACGCCTACTGAAATCTAGTGGTCTTCAATGTAATAGAACTAGAATCTGTTCCTCTCTGGTCGGTGCTTAAAGGAGATACATCTGTGGAGACCCTGACTGGCTTGCCAGTAGGTAGGTTTACACTGTGCTAATGAACACCGAAGGGATCTGTAAGCATTCAGGTGGGAGACACCGGGGAGGGTGTGAGCGGTGATCCATGAGGAAGATCATGCCTGTGTCTGAGGACAGGCAGCATGAAGGTGGGGCAGGGTTGGTGCTGCCTCGGTAGAAAGCACAGAATTGTTGCCAAAGAACGAGTTTCCAAAACTACTGGCAAGTCTTCAATAGAAGCAGCAGAGATTAGAGAAGTTCCAAAGCACTCTTAGATCCTTTCTTTTCACTAATTCAGGAACTGCTGTATAAAGAGGTTTATTCAGAAAATAAGCTAAGACTCTCTTTGGGGAGCTTCTGGATGTTTCCAGGGTGTGGAGGGCTGAGCTTCAGATGAGGGACAGGAGAAAGGAAGGAAAATTTCCAGGAAAAATGCCGCCCCTGCCCTTGATATGGGGGGACAGGTGCTTTATGAAGATGAGATAGAAGCCGAGAGAGAGCCAGAGCATGTTTTCAAAGGAGGTCGTTGCACAGGAAGTCCTATAGGCCTGCAGAGAAGGTGATCTAGGGAGACTTGTCCTCACTTGAATCAACGGAGAAAAATAGGAGGGATGGTCCTGGCAAGGCAAGCAAAGGGCACGGGCAAAGCACCAGACAGGACTCCCCGTGGCCAGTACAAAGACTGGTGAACCCACCAGCATGACCCTGAGGAACGGTGGGAAATGAGGCCAAATTATTGAGGAGCTAGAATGCAGAATGAAGGGAATTGGTTTCTTACTATTTATATGCTTATGAACTGAAATCACTGACATAGGTAGGGCCCGGGCTTTCCGAGGTGCGGGATTAGAGGCGCACACCTTGTCGTGTTGCCAACAAAAACATTTGTGCTCCAAGAGGATGTGCAGAGTTTTGCATACTCCGCTTTGCTGAAAATAGATAAAGTTGAACTAAAAAAAAAAATCCCACTCTAAAATGATCTTTTTAAAAAGACTAGGCTGTTCAGTTCCTGGCCTGCTTCCCAGAGGAAGCAAAGAGAACCAAGGTGAAAAGATGAGATGGTCTGTTCATACACCCGCCC
This sequence comes from Myotis lucifugus, assembly GCF_000147115.1. Taxonomy (NCBI): domain Eukaryota; kingdom Metazoa; phylum Chordata; class Mammalia; order Chiroptera; family Vespertilionidae; genus Myotis; species Myotis lucifugus. The sequence goes on along the minus strand of NW_005871426.1, from coordinate 189,192 downwards.
AACTCCTTCCAGCCATCCCAGAGCTATTTGGAGTTGGGTAAGATGACTTTTGTGGACTTGTATGCTATAAAATATTATTAAAGGGACACTGCGTTTTAGCATTGGTCCTCCCGCTTGACTGAGGAGGCAGCTCTTAGACATGCATCCTAAGCGGACAGCTCTGCGGCCCCTGCCAAATTCCCTCCTTCCGTGAAAGCCAGCAACTCCCCTTGGAGTCAGCATGAAGCAGAGGATGTCATCAGAATGTGGGAGGTTACACTGCGACTTCCTTGTCAGGGTTAGGAGGCCAATTAAAGCCCAGATACTACATACTAATCTTGGTGTTTCAGGAACTCTGGAGACAAACTAGGAACAGGGTGTACTGGCTCTGAGCAGTCACATGAAGACAGGGCCGCTGTGATTCCTCTCTCTGATTTCCCGCACAGGCCTCTGGGGGAAGTGTGGGGGGCAGTGGGGGGAAGGCTCATTTGTTTCCAGGTGCAGGTTTACTCCCAACCCCACCACCAGGACCACAGGCAACCCTCTGCCCTGTCCTCATAGACAGGCTGCCTTCCCAGCCAGTCCCAGCCACCTCCCCTCCCACCGGCTGTGTGACCCCACAAAGACAGGGAAGCCTGAATGAGGACCCTAAAATCAATAAGTAACAAAGGAAGGGTCCGTCCCACCTGTATTTTCATGAAAATGCCACCTATCCCAGGGAACAGTTTTGCTGGGAAGTGATCAGGTAACAGTGCACACACAGCACAATATGAACAGCAATGGAATAATATAAGGAGAAAATCACCCGTAATCTAGTCCCTCTAACAAGTGAAATATTTTTATTATCTTTACTCCCTTCTAGCCCCTGCCCAAATACACTTTACACTTACGCTTAACAGAGCTTCAATCACAGGGCATGTGCAGCTGCATAATCTTTTTTCATTGTCATTGCAGAGGATTATAAACGTTTCGCCCTGGTTGCTGCTTAGACAGAGCGTATTGCTTACAGAGCAAACAGACCAGGCCTTGAACAAATACGGCTCACGGCCCGCCCCTCCTCCCACCCACCGCGGAAGTCCTTGTACAATTCCTTCTAACCTGACTCCTCTGCTGGTGGAAATTCCTTTTCAGCCCAATATGACCATCAGATTTATGGGAGTCGTAAAAAGTTTGATGATTAAACCGAATTCATTTGGAGCTGGGAAAATACTCAAAACACATTTTTCTGTCGTGCGTAAGACATCAAATGCACATGAAACCTGGACTGCTCATCTTTCCCTAAAGCCAAGAGCGTATCACTGCAAGTATTCGCAGCCATCCTCAGTCCTGGTTCCACCCTGAGCGGCTCTGAGGGCAGCTGCCCCACGCCCTCCGTTCCTCTGGCTTGGAGATATGGGAGGAGATCCGGTGCCAGACCAGGCAGTGCAGAGGCTGCTCAAGTCTGGTCAGACTATTGAGGTGGAGTAACTCCCAAAATGGCTCTGGGTCCCCCAACTCACTTCTGCTTGGGCTACGTATCAGGCACAGTGATCCATTTCCACAGTCCTTCTTTTCCCGTGGCCGGGATGTCCTCTCGAGTAGAAAGCTATCCCTGTCCTCACAGGAAGTTGTTGAGTGGTTCAGATAAGCTGGCATGCTGGTATCTCAGCAAGTGTGCCCCCCGCCCCCTACCTCCACCCCCCTCCCCGGTGCTCCCTAAGGGCTCATCCTTTTCTTGTTGCGCTCTCCCCTTCTGACCAGCTCCTTTCCTGGACTATCACAGAGACCATCTCCAGTGGTTCTCAACCTGTGGGTCTCGACCCCTTTGGGGGTCGAACGACCCTTTCACAGGGGTCGCCTAAGACCATCGGAAAACACATATATAATTACATATTGTTTTTGTGATTAATCACTGTGCTTTAATTATGTTCAATTTGTAACAATGAAACTGGGGCTCACCACAACACGAGGAACTGTATTAAAGGGTCGAGGCATTAGGAAGGTTGAGAACCACTGATCTAGACCCAGGCCAGTTTCTTCAATCGAGCATTGAGTGCCCCCAAAGGTCCCTAACTTAAATTTCCACCCAAAACACATATACTATTAAATCTACTGATACGCAGCCTACTTTTGCAGTAAGAGTCCAAGAAATAAGCCAATTTTGGGTCTCTTGTCATTTACTCCCTAAATGACAAGAATCTCCTAGAAGGGGGTGTGTGTGTGTGCATGTACACATCTATGCGTGTATATTGTTTGCTTGCCTTGGACGGCTTGAGTCTTCTTTAATCCAGAGCCAGCAACAGGGTGAGCCAGTGGCAGAGAAGGCTGGTTGGATGGCATGGCCATGAGACATAAGTGCTGGGCTATAATAATTTCAAGCCCCTAAGGAGTCTACTGAGTCCCATATTTTCCTATTCCTTGTAATTTGTCTTTTTCAATCTTTTTAGAGACTGTAGCCTTATGTATTTTAAAACTTTCAGAAGTCTTTTTGGGTTTGTTTGTTTGTTTGTTTGTTTGTTTTAGTATTTGAAGGAATTTTATCTTATATTTTGAGGGAATTTTAAAGTATAATGTGAGAGTCTTCTCAATTTAACATCTCCCCCTTTTGTTAAAGACTGAGAGAGAGAGAGAGAGAGAGAGAGAGAGAGAGAGAGAGAAATCAAAAGCCTTTCCTTATTCTGCTGAAAAGCAAAATAAGTCTTTATCTTCCGAAGGAAGGAAGGAAAGCTACACAGACCTTGGATTCTAGAACATAAGGTTTTTCTGGACTTCCAAATCATAATTAGCTACTCACAAACAAAGAGAAAAGGAAAAAAGTTGTTTTGGGAGGTTAATGATGGTTCACTGGATTAGCTAAAGTAGCTGGTATTTCACACTCTCTCCTAATGTTGTCCATCTTCCAGTGTCTGAGCTTCAAGGGCTGCAGAAAATGATTGACAGCCTCGAGAGTCCCCAAGACCCCACCCAGGTGTCCCAGGCACTCCTGCTCCGAAGGGAGGTTATGTTTCTGCAATTTGATGCTGCAGTGAGGCACCTCACCCGGTAAGGGCTGGAGCGATAATCCTGTCTAGTAAATTCTGCAGGGCAGATGTTTCTGAGTGACCATAGAGGGAGATCAGATGACAAACTTAAAATAGTCAGGGGCACAGCCCTATCCAGAACACTGTGGCTACAAATGTGTCCTGCCACAAAGCCCATGGGTGTGGAATGTGTTCTTGTCGGATAATAATACTCTTGATTTTATTAAATGTGATTTCAGTGCAGTTAGTTTGCATAACAATTGCTGCTTTCAATATTCAGATGATTTTATTGGGAATAATATTTTTTTACTTCTGAAGATGATCCTTTCCAAGAGTTTTGTTTATTGTTTTCAGCCCTTAACTAGCTTTCAAAAGAACAGAGTTTTCACCGTACTTCTGAAGCCAATGGAATCGGCTACCTGAGTTGTTATAAATAAATAAATTTACCCTGGCCTTGTAGGTATTAAGTACTCTGCATATAAAAAGAATGTTTATTTGGTTAATTAATCATGACTGATGAGAAAATTAGTTTGGATTAAGGGTCACTATGTTTCCAGTATAAATAATATGTTTTGTGTAGAAAGGAAAGAGGTCAGTCCTGAGGGTCTCTCCTTATTCTTAAATTGTCAAAATTAATTAACGTCCTTTGATTCGTTCTCTGTGTGAGTATTTAGCCAATGAGGAAGACCTGGGAGGCAGTGAGTGCTCCTCCCTGCAGATGATGATTCCTCGCCACCGGCAGTGTCCATAGAGGATGGAAGTGTGAAGTGTGGGTGTCCATGCAGTGGTTCTCAACCTTCCTAATGCCTCGACCCTTTAATACAGTTCCTCATGTAGTGGTGACCCCCAACCATAAAATTATTTTCGTTGCTACTTCATAACTGTCATTTTGCTACTGTTATGAATCGTAATGTAAATATCTGATATGCAGGATGTATTTTCAGAGGTCGCGACCCACAGGTTGAGAACCGCTGCCATAGAGGATGGAAGTGTGAGGTGTGGGTGTCCATAGAGGAGGGAAGTGTGAGGACTGTACTGAACTATATTTGCTCTTTGTACTCTGCCTTTTCCACACTGTGAGCATCAGGGGACTGGATCCGGCTAATTTGTTTTCTTTTTATTGACAAACAGCTTTCTGAGCTATAGCTTAGTCAAGCAGGTAGGATTTAAAGGCTCTAATTGTCAGGATGGCCATTCATTAGCCCTCGGGGCTCTGAAACCCCAAGTCAGAATTGGCAATGAATTTACATAGGGTGAAAAAATAGGACTATATCCCAGAAGGTTTTTGGGGATTTCTGCTATGTGGGGTTCAGCTTGCTATGGTTCTCCCAGGGGACCCATTCTCCTTCCCCCAGGAATTGCCTTGTGGGGCTCACTTGGTCCTGGCAGACTCCGTCTGCAGGAATGGAGGGCACTGTGGCCTATGTCTGAGTACGTAATACCTACAAGGCCAGGGGTAAATTCGTTTATTTATAACAGCTCAGGTGGTCGATTCCAGAGAGTGGCAGCCCAGAATCAGAACCCAGGTGCATTTGATTCCAAAACCTGAGAACTGGGTGGGTGCCAGGCAGCTGTACGGATAGAAAAGGGGACTCTGAAGAGAAGTCCCCTACTAACCCTGCATCACTGGAATCCAAAAGGAACTTCTAGGACTTAGGCCTGCTTTTTTACCCTACGTAAATTCCTTGCAAATTCTGACTTGGAGTTTCGGAGCCCAGAGCCGGGAGAAAAAGAGAAGCTGAACAGTAAATGTCATCCATCTTGCTGATTTTATTTAGTGCTGAACCTGCAAACAAGGAAAAATCCTTAGATAATCAAAGAGACAGGAAGCTTGGGAAGTGCCCTCGCCCTTCCCAGCACTCACCAACTCTGAGCAAATATGATTGTTTACCCCAGGGAACTTTTGGCTTATGTTAACTGAAGGCTTCTCCAGAGTCTGAAAAGAAAGAGAACTGAACTCTGAGCTAGAATGAGAGCAGCACGCTCCCACAGACTGGGGGGAGGCAGGGAAGGATGAAGCTCTTGGACATTAGGACAGTGCCCCATAGGGTCACCTAATACCTGGTTTCTCCCTCTCTGTGGCACAGCGAGGGGAAGAGGATATTATATGCCATGCAGGGCCACAGAGGAATTGCATTTGGGAAAAGTGAAAAACCAGGGGCTGTGGGAGACAGACTTTGTGCATCGAGAGGACGTGGTGTCCCCTGGTTTCCACGGGAGGATAGATACAATTGGCTCATTTAAATAATTTTGTAGTAAATACTTTTGTGGTCTGGCAGGTGTCTGCCTAAGAAACCTGCAAACCTGTAGAGAGTTTTTATAAGTATTTATTTGAGCCGAATTGATGACACATGCTGGGGAACAAGATCTCAAATGCTCTAGAAAATAAAAGTTTGCCATTTCTTTTATGCATTTGAAATTAAGAAGAGAACTAAGGAAGATTGTATGAAGGTGGGAGAGAGCAAGATGGGGATCGGGTTGCAGTATAGTTAATGAGATTATGTGTTCCCTTGCACACTTTAGTAATAGGGGTATGAAAGGGGGCATTTCAAAGGTGTGTTCGCCTAGATCAACGGTTCTCAACCTGTGGGTCGAGACCCCTTTGGGGGTCGAACGACCCTTTCATAGGGGCCGCCTAAGACCATCGGAAAACACATATATAATTATATATTGTTTTTGTGATTAATCACTATGCTTTAATTATGTTCAATTTGTAACTATGAAAATACATCCTGCATATCAGATATTTACATTACGATTCATAACAGTAGCAAAATTACAGTTATGAAGTAGCAACAAAAATAATTTTATGGTTGGGGTTCACCACAACATGAGGAACTGAATTAAAGGGTCGCGGCATTAGGAAGGTTGAGAACCACTGGCCTAGATGCACAAGAACAATGGACAGAGCTGGCTTAAAAACCTTCACTAAAGAAGTTATAGCCCTGGCTGGTATGGCTCAGTTGGTTGGGTGTCGTCCCATGCACCAAAAGGTTGCCAGTGTTATGGGCTCAATCACCAGTGGGGTGTGTGCAGGAGGAGCTTATTGATGTTTCTCTCCCTCTCTCTTCCTCTCTCTCTAAAATCAATTTAAATATATATATATAGTTATAGGCCTGGGGCATGACTACCCACCATGACCTGCCGCACCCCTTTTTTGTCCACACAGAGAACGGAAACCACTACTCAGAAATAAGCAGGGACTGCACTTGGCCCCTGTGGGGTTGGGGTGGGGAGGGAAACCTGAGATTAGGCTATTCAAGGCCCTCCTGACTTTACCTGATGTCAAGGCAGCATATAATATTGGACCTTAATTTTAGGCCTCACACCACACCTGTCTCCTCCTTCATTCCTCTCAGAGGTGACCCAAGTTCCTGGTGGTGCTTCTAAATCATCCTGGCAGTCAGGGAGGAGTGGCCAACCTCACCCATCTCTGTTGTTGGTTTGCTGGTCCAACCCCAGACCTCTTCTGGTTGGCCTGCTGCTCAGCACCCTGCCTAGACACCAATTTGTGGGGGCTCAGGCACTCCTCCACACTTTGATTGTCTGCTGGTCTCTGGGAGGCTGCCTCCTTTTCCACAGTGCTAACATCTCCCTTAGGCATGCTAATCTCCTTCTTCTTTATGTCTGCTTTATGCAAGACTTGGGCCAAGCCCATGGGGGACCCAGGCCAAAGGTCCCTTCTGTTCTGGGACACCACCCCCTTCCCTCCGACCCCTCCCCATCCTTGCGTATCCTTTGTCAGGATCTTTTCTTGGGCATCCACTAGATCAGCTCTAGAAACAGTCTTTTCTTTTTTGCTAAACTCTTTTTTCCTTTTGAGCAAGAAAGTCATTATAATGTATCATGCATACTTCCTTCTCTACAGCATAGGGTATAAATTTTATCCTCTAGTCTTTAGAACTTATGGTTCTTGATAAGCAAAGCCAAGTTTTGTTGAAAACAAAACAAAAATCTTTCTCTTTCAAACCCCAGGTTCTTATTATTTAACGTAAAATTTAATTTTACATGTCAAGAACTGTTGTCTCAGCTATTGGTCTTAAAATAATCAATTCAACAAGCAATCAATATCATTGTTCTAGAGCAACAAGTGAACTGTCCTATATATTAGCCACATGTGGCTATTCAATGTAAAACTTTAAATTAATATTTATTTAGATTAAATAAAATTTGAAATTCAATTCCTCAGTTGCAGTAGCCACATTTCAAGTGCTCGACAGCTACATATAGCTAGTGGTTACCATCTTGGACAGTAAAATATAGAACATTTCCGCATTTAGGAAGTTCTATTGGTCATTGCTACCTTCTGCTTGAGAGCTGGGAATTGTGGGAGTGAAGGGTGATGTGTAAAGAAAGGGTGAGGGATGAGGTCACTGAGGAAGAAACCCGTTAATGTCTCTCATCTTGCTAACGTAAGTGAAGAAAGTTTTGAGTATTAGAAGCTTAAGTAACTGCTTTTCATGAGATTCCTCCATTTTCTGGTAGAACGTTTCTGACAGCTGGGAATGCTCCTGCCGCCCAGTCGGTCACAGACGGCTCGTGCCACGGGCTGCCACCGCTGAGCAACGCACTGGTGAGGAGCATTTTTGCTTCACAGCTCAGCCTGCCCCCGCCGCTGGATCCACAGAGCCCCCAGGTGTGTTGAGAGGTATTTTATACCTGTAAAAGGCGTGTTGTGCATCGGGGATTTTGTCACTTTGTTTCCATTTGGTTTAAATGTTACAGGGACTCTCCAGCTGTCATGCACTCCCGTCTTGGTTGGCTTCCCTTCGCTCACAGGGAAGAGCAGTGTGGCCCCCACGGCCAGGCCAGCTCTTATTCCCGTCAGGGTTTTTAACTCCAAACTGCTCAACAGGCTCATTGGGGCAAAACTTATCTGCTCACAGCTGGTGGCAAAACCAACATTTGATCTTTTTCACTTAATAAATAATGATAGCAATTACAATACATAAATTAGACAGCAGCTGGGTTTTCAACAGCCCTGCTTATAACATGAGGAGGAGGAGAAGGGGGGCGGGGAGGAGCTATCAAATGTCATCCTGGCCACTATTATTGCTCCTCGGCACCAACAATATTACCCACATTCTACAGCGAAAGAACTTAAGGTTCAGGAAGCCCAGAGATCAGACTGCCAGGTAAACATGGCAGCACTAGCTCACAAACTGTATTAGTTATCTATGGCTGCATAAAACCTACCTCAAAACTTAGCATATTAACACAATAAACAGTCAATCTCATATGGCTTCTGAGGCTCAGGAGTTTGGGAACAGCTCAGCTGAGTAGTTCTGGCTCATGAGGATGCATAAGGTGTTGGCCTGCTGTGGTCATCTCAAGGTTCTTCTGGAGGGGAATTCCCCCAGAGTGAACGATGTAAGAGAGCAAGAGAGAGAACCCAAGATGGAAGTTACATTCGTTTTATTAACTAATTCAGAAGTGACATCGCATCACCTTTGCCATATCCTATTCCATAGAAGCGAGTCACTAATTTCATCACACACCAAGGGGAGAAGAGTTAAACTCCACCTCTCAATGGGAACAGTAGCAAAAAATTGGTGGACACCTTTCAAACCACCTCACAAGCCCAGGTCTTTTGACTCCAAAACCTCCAGCCTAATGTTTTTATGTAGTAATGCCCACATCGACCCCATGGAGGTCTCACGCTTCTACCTTCCCCAGCTATACTGTAAGACAATGACTCTTGGCCCAAGCCTTGACCCTCTCTTAGACCCAGAAGACAAGGTTGGACCATGACCATTGGGTGTGTTCCTTCTGCCTCTGGGTGTCACCTGGAATTAGGCGGATACAGGTATCTTGACTCCCTGCCAGCTAAATCAACTCCAGATCTAGGAATTGTCTGAAGCCAGTACCAGGTCTGGAAGTGTCAGATGGGGTCAGATGGGGTCAGATGGACAGGTCCACTATATCCAGGGCTGCTTGTGGTGCTACAAGGAGTAGGGGATGCCTTGGCTGTTGGACAGTAATGTGGAAAAGATAGTGTAACATTGTGGCATTGATTTTGAGTTGTTACCTAGAATTGAATCACAACGGTGATTAAGGACAAATTTTTAAGATTCCTAGTATTGAGAGCATTTGAGTAAGTTTACTTTGTTGACTATAAGTATGTCCCATTGGTATTATACTGTTCTGGAACTTTCAAACGATGTTCTGACTAGTTACACTGAAGTCTTGAGTATCCTGTGTTTAGCCACTTTCTGAAAAATCAATTTAATAAAACGAGATTACAACTCTCTCCTCTACATCATTAGGGACAATACATTAAGAACTATTTCTACATAATAAATAAATCATCCCACAGTACTTTGGGGTGCAGACAGAGTTATCCTGTTCATATACAGATGTCTATTACTTATGAACTCAGTACAGCATTATCACGTTTATTATTTGTTTTTTTTAAGGCATCTGTGCTGTTCCCTTGGAGAGCATTTCTAGAAGATGGAGGACCATTTCCAGTTATTAGTAGCAGCCCAGATACCCTGGAATATAACATGCAGGTAGGCTAGGTCTTCCCACTTGTCACAGAAGTAACTGAATACAGATTGCAAAGCAAGTGTCATTGGACCATAAGTCAGATCCTCCACCCTCTAGCCAGTGGTGAATAATTTATGAGCTAACCAGGGTGTTTTATAATGAGGCTGTAAACCCAATGACTGTAAGATGAAACATGTTCTCTTACATCAAAAGAGAATCCTGGTCTGAGCTGGTATCAGCCTTGGTTGTAAACTCAGCTGAGATTCCCATGGCCCTTAATGATCGGGAAGGGAGGCCAGCCTTTCCCAGTCACTCTTTGGGCCTCTTAGAGAAACACCCATGCTGGCAGCTCAGAGACATGTGACTTCTGACCCGTCTCTGAACAGTGGTAGGAAGAGAACTCTGTAAGCAGAACTCATGCAGAGAATTTTTTTCAATTATGTGTTTTCCCCGATTATTTAAGCAAATAATCATTTTTAAAAATATAGAAAAAATTAAGAACAGCATGAAAATCAATCATAAATTTGCTTCAAAATAGTATATGCTCAAAGTTCTCCATAAGTCAAAAAGTGTGGGTTTTCTAAGTAAAATAGTAAGAATGTTAAAAAAAATAATTATAGCCTCCCACTAGGAGACAATCACAATTCACTTCACATTTTGGGTTATTTTTCCCCAGTATTTTCCCTATGCATACATGTGTTTGTATCTGTACTTTTGAAGGAAAATTGGCATCACACTATACATTCCCTATGTACAGACACCACTGTAAGGGCTGGGAAACTTGGACTTCCATACAGAGCCAAAAGTCTGATATGTTCCAAGAAGACTTTGAGCTAGAAATGGTACTCTGATTCTATAGAATTTTTTAATAGTTGAGAAGTCAGGGCTTGTAAACATAATTATTTCTAGTTTTCTCCCCAAAAGCTATGCATAAAGGATACATATAAATCTTCAAAATGGATGTTTTTGTTTTGTTTTGTTCTTTTTTGTTTTTAGCTGTGCCTCTGTAGGTTGGGTGACCATGACCTCAAGGTGGCTCATGGAGAGCTGGTGGACATGCAACTGCTAATGGAAGATGTACTTCTGAGTAGTTATCATATGATCGCGGAGGGCCCCCCAGGACGGCAGGGCACACTAGACAAAAATACGCAGGTATTCTTGGTGAACAGTCTACATAGTTGGCCAATGCTATGTTGTCCTAAAGGACCTTCCTGGTTTGGAGATGGACTAGAAAGCCACATCTGTCCCACGGCCTCTCCTAGTGGGTCCCAGGACTGTGCTAATGCTGCACAGGAGGAGCAATGAAGCAGCACTAGCCTGTGAAAGCCACTCCAATGTATTGTCTTTCACAGTAAGTCCCATGATCAGTGGGATATCCATTTCTTTTAATTAAAAAACTAGAACAAAGGCTTCGAGAGGTCCATTGAACCCAATAGAACAAATACTCCATTGCTGGCTGCTTTTCCTTGTGAGTCACACATTTAGGCCTGGAGTTGGAAGGACCCGGGTGAGCATCTCCAGCCTGGGCTCCAGTCTTCATCACTCAACTACCCGGTGGACTCCTAAGCAAGCACTCCCTCCTTCAGACGTGTCCCTCTGAAATTCTAAGGTGCCAAGAGCCACTAGCCCACCTAGCATCATAGCCTGAAACAATTCTGCATGTGTCTGGGGACCAGACAGAGACTTGTCTGGACGCAGGGTAAGCTAGCTGGGGTCCCTATTTAAAGAGCCTCCCTAAGAGCTAAATGTCCTGAGAGATGCATGCACCAGCCATCTCCATTTCCTTACCTTCCATCTACTCCTCAGAAACCGCAATCTCTCTTCTTCCCCATCTCACCACTGAGCCCACCGTCATCAAGAGCACAGGGTCCTTGTCACTAATCCTCTGGATACTTTTCAGTCCCCTTCCAACTGACTTCTTCGCAGCATTGACACAGTGTGTCCTTCTTGAAGCCTCTCTTCCCTGAGCTTCCAAAGCACAGCTCTCGCCTCGTTTTCCTGCTGGCCGGGCCTTCCCAGGCTTCTCTGTAGACTCACCTACCTCTGCCAACCTCAAAAATGTTAGTTTCTTTTGGGTTTCATCTCCTTACTACTGCCACCAGGGCTGCATTTTGACTTGCGTGGCTCCAGCCATTATTTACTTTGTGGGCCCCTTCCTCCATAAAAATACAATTAACAGTTACAGTTTACAACTATGTTAGTATAAAAATATATATGTTCACATCATAATTTATTAAAATATTTTCTTCAACTTAAATCTTTTTTCTACTACTTTAAAAGAAATTAAAATATTTTGTGGGCCCTAGGCACTGTGCCTTCTGTATCTAATCAATAAGTTGCCTCCGAATATTACTATTGCTGTGATTGGGATCTGTTCAGACTGCTTTATTAATTTCTTTAATCTTTACAATGATTCTATGAGATAGGTACTTTCATTTTTCTCCTTTTACGGATAATACCAAGGCTTGGCAAGGTTAAGTGATGTGCCCAAAATCACATGCCTAGTGAGGAGACAAACCCAGATGCCAACCTAAGGGTCTGGCCCTGGAGCTCCCTCTTACTCTTAGCCACTGTGTTGCTCCATGCCCCACCCTGTCTGTCCCTACCCACCTATCTACCTTTATGACTTTGATGACTTTGCATGTGATGACTCCGAAATCTACATGTCCAGTCCAAATCTCAGTCCTATCAGATTCACATGTTCAACTGCCTTATTCCATCTCAGAAACATCTCTACCTTTTCCATCTCAGAAACTGTGTGTCCCAAACTGAGCTCATTTTACTGCCCCAAAACTTGCTCCTCTTTCCATATTCACTGTCAACTTACCACCACCTGCCCCATTGTCCAAACCAAAAAATCTGGACACCCATCTCTGACTTCTCTCTGTCATACCCTGTAGTCAGACACAAGGTTTACTATCCTATTATTTTTTTAACATATTTTTATTGATTTCAGAGAGAAAGAGAGAGGGGGAGAGAGAGATAGAAACATCAATGATGAAAGAGAATCATTGATTGGCTGCTTCCTGCAAGCCCCACTCTGGGGATCAAGCCCACAACCGAGCATGTGCCTGACTGGGAATCGAACCATGACCTTCTGGGTGATGTCAACCCTTGAGCCATGCCGGCAGGCTAATACCTTATTATTTTAATATCTCTCAAGTTTGTCTACTTTTCTCCATCCTCCCTCACTATCACACATCCACCAGTCCAAATCATCACCTCCTAATGCAGGGCTATGATCATAACCTCTAATAAGACCCCCTATATTCACTCTTGCTTCCTTCCACTCTAGTCACCAAGATAATATTTTAAAATGAAAACCTGATTATGTCACTTCCCTCCTATAATCCATCAAGCACTTCCAAATGCCTTAAGACTAGAGTTCACATGCCTTAACCAGACCTTCACAACTTGACTCCTGCCAATATTTCTACCCTCGACTTCTTTCATGTTGACAAACACACCATGCGCTCTCTTCTCAGTACCTTCCTGCAAGCTGGCCCCTCTGGTGGAAAAATTTCTTCTTCTCTCACTTTCTGCCTCATCATCCAATATAAACTCCTACTTATCCTTCAGGTTTCAACTTCCAAACCAGCTTTCTGAACGACTTTTCTGACCTTCCATCTTTAAGCAAATAACAGGTTGTCCCACTAGCCATGACTTAAATTAGAGGAGTGTGTTAATCTTTCAAAACAAGATTAGAAGGAGGTAGGTCACTCACTAGGTGCTGGCACTCAGCTCTGCCATCCTGGTGTGTCAGCAAATGCCTCCCTCATCCTTGTAAAATGAAAAGAGGAGCAAAAAGCTTTCTCCTTAGGAGGCTTTATTTTTTTATCAAGGAGGAAAAAACATTCCAGACACGCCCGCCCCCCAATAGACTTTCCTGTGTCTGACTAACACTGAGTAACAGGTCCACTTCAGACCTTTTGGTGAGAAAGGAAGTGTGTTTAGATGCGCCATTTAAATTTCACAATAGAATCAGATGCTTCACTGCGGAGGAGCATTTGCAAAGCTGGGTATAGACCAAATAATGCCAAGATCAAGAAGCATGCTGGACCCTTTGGTCCCTCTCTTTACCATATTTCGGTCCTGTTTCTGACGGATTACCATCGTTCCCCAACACCCCCGACTCCTCCACCTTGTTCTTTATCCTGCTTCCTATTCCTTCTCCTATCCTTTAGAACACATAGGAAAAGAAGACTTCTCTTAATATGAATACTTGAGCCTTGAAAAACACCAGTTTGAAAATGCACGGGTCTGCTTTTACATGGGCTTTTCCAATGCACAGTTAGCCCCCTCTACCCTCGGGTTTCCCATCTCGATTCAACTTAAGTTCACAGCTCAGGGGTCGGTGCCCCTAGCCCCCATGTTGTTCAAGTGACAACTATATATTAACACGGTGAGTTTGCTTCAAAATTATTGTTTACTCTAATCAGTTTTATTTTATGATTTGCTTTATTTAAGAGTATGTAACTATCCATAGACAATAGTAAACACTGGAGCTTATACTGCCTGTGAGCTATGACTCTGGGTTCCCTGTTTCTGCTATGCCATCAGCTCTGTGATCTTTTAGACTTCAATCTAAACCTCCAAAGGGAAAGTGATGGACTAGCTCAGGGCCTTTAAAACTGTGGTCCCAGAAGCCCTGCGTTCCTCAGAGGCACCTTGGGGGTTTTTGAACAGAGGGGCCAACTCTGTGGCCTGTAGGCTGCACCTCCTATCACCCTGTTTGGCCCTGGTCTGTTGGATATTTGGGGCTACTGCGTGTAATTTCATGGGACAAAAAGATTTCTGAAGATTAAAGAAATCTGGAAATGCATGGATTAGCTGATTGTTGAAGAAGCAGGCTACCAGGTTGAGGGGTTGCCAGCTGTCTTCAGGAGCTCACTCTGCCCCAGGTCTTGCTTGCCAACTGTCCCTCTAACCCACTCTCTTCTGGCAGCCATGCCTTCCTTCAAATGTTAATAGCACTGCTGGAGGATCCAGTTACACCAGGTGCTTGTTCTTCCTGTTCCTACCCAGGAAACTCTGCCTATGGTGCTAACACCTGATTGTTCTCTGAGGCCCTTCTTGTCATAACATCGTGATCAGATTTGCCATTTTCTTTTGCAAAGGAAAGTTCCTTTTCCTGTGACTGAGACACTATTGTCAGACTGAGGGCCTGGATACAGGTCCCATTCTGTCTGTCCTTCCACTGGTCACAGGAGAGCAGGGACCTGAACCCCTTTCTTCCTCCTCTCCCTCCAGGGCTCATAGCAGCCCCTCAACAAACACTTACTGTAGAAAAACACAAAAAGATGAATGAACAAATCATAATTTTAAAGTAAAAGTTCCTATTGAATAGTAAATTCCAATTAAGAGACACTTTAAAAGTGCTATCTGCCTTTTAAAGGATGGTAGAGGACAGGAGGTAAGATAGGCTTAAGTTTCAATTTCCTTACCCATACAATGGGCAACATCCCCGATTTAAGGTTCTATTATTGCTCTCCCATGTGTGGAGTTAAATCTCAAGTATGTTGACAAGCACTTTCCAGAACGCAGAGGCTGAACATGAAAGGCTTAATTTTCCAAAGGGAGATAAAATGTCAGTACCCAAGTACGAAAGGTGTAAAAATGAGTGGTTCAAGACTCACGCAGAAAGCTGAAATGGAGGCCTTCCTCTCCTGTCAGTCCCGGAAGGATGTTTCCCCAAGTCCTACAAGTGCTGCAGGTCCCTAAACCCCTCCTCCTGGGGAGAAGAGTCATTCTGCAAAGACTTCAAGGGCTGCAGGTAAAAGTTTATCCTGTCTTGGTCCATGATCAATAAAGAGGAATTCTGCAATGTTTTCAGCCAAATTTGCCCAGAGCGTCAGGATTCGGAAGTCAGTTCCAGAGCAGCCCAAAGGCCCCCTGGCATCTGGGAGGCCCGTGTGAGGCAGTGGTGTCCCTTGCTTTGCTGAGATCGTTTCTGGTGCTGTGGAAGCAGCTGGAGGTGCTGAAGGAGCAGTGGGGCCGGCTCAGGCTGGGAGGCCAGGACATCACTTCTGTCTCTCTGCACAAACAGTTCTCGGAGCTCTACGAGTGAGTGTGCTAGGGTGCAAATGCATGGGAACCTGGGGTTGGGCAACTTCCAGCCCCTTGCTCTGGGGGTGAGATCTGGTCCATCCGTCCTGGGATGGCCAGGCCCACTGAGCCCAGAGGAAGCTGGGCAATGTGTCTCTACAAACAGTGCTTTACAGGAGAAGCTGGGTTCTGTTGGCTGCAGGGAAAGCCCTGGATCCCACTAGGCCAGTGGTCAGCAAACTGCGGCTCGGCAAACTGCGACTCGCGAGCCCACATGCGGTTCTTTGGCCCCTTGAGTGTGGCTCTTCCACAAAATACCGACTTCTGCCTTCTGCTCATGGGCCATGAAGTTTCAATCGCACTGTACATGCGCGCCCGCACGTGGTATTTTGTGGAAGAGCCACACTCAAGGGGCCAAAGAGCCACATGTGGCTCGCAAGTCGCAGTTTGCCAACCACTGCACTAGGCAACACCACACATCATTTATAGAGCTCTGTCCCTGGGAACTTGGGCTTCTAACGTGTGCCCAGAGTGTGGACGCTAAGCTTTCAGCTCATAGGATCCCAGGGAGCACTGGGTAGGGAAATGCTGCTGCTGCGAATTCCTCCCCGCTCTCTGCCCCATTAGACTCACGTGCGGAGTCTCTGAGAGCTTCCTGCGTTGCAGCCAGAAATTTCATAGGGCAGAGAGGAATCATCAGTCCTGGCCAAGATGACTTAGCTGGCAGGAAAGCCACATTGCTCCTGCCACGTGTCTGTCACCAAACAGGCACTCACTAAGCACCCACCCACCACCCTGGGCCTTGCTGAGCACAAGAAGGTGGGGTAGTCTGAATTGTGTGTCTTATGAATTATTAACAGTCAGCTTCCCTCGTTACTAGGGAATGAGAAGACTAGTCAATATTTTGGAAAATGAAGACTGAAATTAAATGTACCCAATGGGAAAAGGTCTTAAGATTTAACATTGACTAAGGGAGTAGTAACTGTGGTGAATTTGCATGTTGATGTGTCTGTAATGAGTTGGGAGGTTTATACATGATGACAGGAAACAGAACTGAAAATAATTGTCAGAGAATCTGAACGAGAAAAAAAATATGTATGTTTGTAACTTTGGTCTCTCTCCTTTAATAGAACTGACATTCTGTACCCCAGCATGAAAGCTATAGCCAGGAGGATGGGGCAAGAAGATGCATTTGAAGAACTTATAATAAGTAGTCAGTCTATTCTCCCCCCCGAAGGAGCCTCGGAAATTGAAATAAAGACTCAGCAGGTATGCAGGAGCTCTTTTGAATTTGGCTTTGACATTTTGCTTTATGGTATTAACAGATTTACCTGAGTGGTGTGTTGTTGTTTTTCTAAGAAGTGAAGTGTAAATTGAAGGTTTGTAAATCATTGAACAGGCTGAGAGGGAACTAAGTATTTAAAGGCATGTGGGGCTTTGACTAAGCAAATAACTACCACTTAATGTTTCAGAACTATAAATCTAGATTTTCATATTTTAATTTCCCCAAATTACGGTGTACCACCACAAAACAAAGACGACAAAAGAAAATATAACCATTAGCATCTTAAACATAAAATCCATCACACAGATATCCCCCCCAATACACACACCATGGAAATGTATAAAATAGTTCATGTGATTGTTTTTCTGAGAATAAGACACCACCACTTTTGCGCTAGCCCGTTCGGTGTGTGTTTTAGATGATCTATATGGAGAGGAGGTTTTCCCAAGTGTTTGTTCACCTTGGTCCTGGGACACAGGCTCCGTGTGGTTGTGCTCATTGTAACAGATGAGCACAGCCTCTAACTGTTTGGGTGTCACTGCCGAGATGCATGACTACTGAGCGTCAAGGAGAAATCAGCGCCTCCCCCAACACACACACACACACACACACACACACACACACACACACTCGCAAGCAACGTGTGCTCTGTGAGCATAATGTGTAAAGTTAGTGGAACAGGGTTTTCTCTTGGTCATGTATGAAGTTTTAAATATTCTCATGAAATCCTCCTTGGTGCCTACATCAAGTTTCAGACCTGAGGGCTTCTCATAATAATAGATCACAACATTCCTGCTCACATTTAGAGACCCCAAAACATATGAGGTCACCTCAGACATTGAGCACTCTGCAATTTAACAGAATTTGTTAGCAAAAAGGGTTATATTTTATTAGTCAGAATGTAGGCCAGGAAGAAAAAATGCTGGTCTCCAAAGAGGTGTACGCCCCCCCCCCAAGACCTACCTCCCCCCACAGAAGCCTTGGGAGTCCTCGGCAGGAGCCCTTCCTCCTTCCGGGGAGGGGGCAGTTGAAGGCCAGGACAAGCCCAAGGCCCTTCTGCAGGAGTGTGACTTGGAAGCCTAGAGTGTAAACTACGTGTGAAGACTGACTCTCAAACTGCTTACTCTAGCTTCAGACACTGCTGGAAAACCTTGAAATTCATATGATCCAGGAGGTATTAAGACAAGTTAACAGAGAGCTAGCACTGGTTGTGTCAGAAAAGTCCAAGGAGCAGCCTACTCTCCCCACAGGTAAATTATCATTATCTCACAAATAGCATTTACTGTTCTTTCCTAATTATACAAGCAATCCATGTATCCATAGTCAGGCTAAAAAAATCTATAATGCCCAGAAAATTACATAAAAATTACTTAACATCTTGACCCGGAGAGAAGTACTATTAACACTTTGATATATTTGCTTCCACTTACAGGGCTTTCAACATTTGTCGTATGTCAACTGCAATAAGTGAAATTTAAAAATAAATAAATACATAGAAAATATTTGTTAACTTCAGTCTCAACTCTGCTTGTTAACTCGAAACTGAAATAAAATTGAAATGAGGGAACACCTAAAGCTTTTCTTATTCCATGTGTGCAGGCATATATTACACATATATGGCATAAACATGTAAAATGTTAGAAATGCACATATTTGGGTAGGAAAGCAATCTAACGCCAGGGTCGCTTCATAGGCGCATGACCAGTGTGCTCACACAGGACTCAGGGCACTTGGAGTTCAATGCTCTTTGGGTACCATCTGGAAACTCCTGATTTTAACGTAGAATTTCTGTTTGGTAATGGTATACTGGAAATCAGCGAGCTGAACATAAGATGCCTTAATAAGCCAAATTAATCTGGAGTCTTTTATTACGCTAGCGGGCTCAGAGGAATATTGCTTCCAGGGTCTGAGCAAAAACATGGAGGAAGCTTTCCCTTTTTATATTTTTCTAATGTCTTTGTCTCCTAAATATGGGGCTTCCAGTCCCTTTTGCAAGTTTTCAAAGAGCCCTATGTATGCTTAGTAGATATCTTGCAGGAAACTTGCAGCCTTGAGTACAACACAGTTCAGTAGCCTTGCATACAGATAACTAAAAGACACCTGGTATGGGGTAGCTAGGGACGGCAGCGGAGCGGCTTGCAAGGTCAGACAGTTGAGCTTGTTTTCCCTATCATTAGAGCAAACGTGTTTTACAGAAGCCAATAATAGCAGAATTAATTCACAGAACAAAGGACTGTCTGTGTCTAGTGGAAATTTCAAACAGCAGTTTTTACAAAATAGAGGTTACTATGCTTCAGTAAGTCGAATCCAGTGAGTAGATGGAGGGTGCACCAAGGGCTTGGAGCTCTGGCTCACAAACAGTCCCGCCTCCTGTTGCCTCCCCAGCTTGCCAGGAGGGCTTCTCAGCTGCCTGCTCCTCTGCCCTCTGTCACCAAGGACACCCCTAAACTTCCCCTCACCAACCCATCAGCAATCGCTGCAGCCCTCACCCCAGTGGGGGCCTGAGCCTGTCGAGGGTCAGGATAGGGTGTGTATAGCTGGCAGTGTCTAAGGGATCCCAGGCTGACAGCACCACAGTGTGTTGGATGGGTGACTCAGTGGGGACAAGCCTGTTGCACTTCCCTAGGTACCTAAAATATCCCAGGGCAGAGGTTGTAATACCTTTGGGTTGCCCATCTACAGGGGGTTGGGGCAGAAGGGGTCATGCCTGGCTCTGCTCCTGGCTAAGGCATGAGGCCTCAGTTCTGTCCCTGGTGGATCACATGTACTCAGTCACAGGGCAGGGTCTCTGGGTGCCCATGAGGGTCCAACTTGCCCTGCAAGCATTCCCATGCCTGGGTGTGCAATGTTAACACTTGGAGTGGGGGAAACGAGTTAAGTCGGCTCGCGTGAATTGCGCGTACTCCGCGGGAGCCGTCTTTAACTCGGTTCATATAGATTTGCGGTGGAGTGCGGGAAACGTGTAAACTCGGGCCGATTGTAACTGCGTATTACCAAATATTTGTTTGTAATCCACCCTTTTGGTGGATGGAACAAAACCAAAAGACAGAGCCATCTTATATTTTGGCGGGAAATTCACCCCACACCGGAGTGTTAAAAACAAATAAGAACACCATGGCAGGTCAAGAGAGAGATTGTGGAAGAAAGGAAAACTCTGCTTTTAGTACCTATCACGGTACTTTTTTCCTACTTTTGGAATAAGAAGCTCTGCATTTTTATTTTTCAGGGGGTGCCCCAGAGTACATAGCTGGTCCTGTCTGAACTGCGGTATCTATTCCTAACTCCTACTAATCCTGTGAGAAAATCCACAACCTTTGAGCTATGGAGGGGTTGTCTGACTAGCCAAATAATTTAGGTTTTCCTCTTGAGGCAACCCCACAGATTGTAATGTTTATGAATAACCTCTGTCCTCACCTAAGCCCTTGTCATTTGATCAGTGCTTCAAGTAGCTGGATCTGTAAACAGGGCTCTGGGAAGAGGCTGTGCAGTGACAGGGCAAGCCACGCCCTCTGGGCAGCTCTGAATGTCACCAGAGAGCTGAGTGTGGTTGAGCTCCCGTTACAGAACATTTAACGAGACACAAAGTGCCTGTTGTTTGCACTGCCTCGGTTGCATCCAGGTGGCTCCTGGGAGAAAATCCACAAGCACACGGCAGGTGCAACCATCTGCAAGTTTCCAGGCTGTAGTTCTTATGAGACTAGGGGAGGAAGCGTCTCTGCTCTGTGGCTATGTGGTGTGTGCCCTGGGCAGGGTGCTGCTCAGCTGTGCTTGGAAAGGCCGTCAGGAAGGGGCTGGTGGGAGTCAGGCAGAGGGGAGGGGTAGAGTTATTCTGAATGGTGGTAAGGCGGATATGCCCAAACCTTACTCTGGCTAGAGTATACTGGCCAATTCTAAAGTCTTGCTCAAATTCTGTACTCATGAAGCTTTTAAAATAAGTGCCAATGGTAAGGGTGTTTGGTTTTTGGTTTGGGTCTGTCCAGCATGACTTAACGTGGAGGTCTGGGGCTCCTCTTGTACTGCCTTCCCCCCATTCAAGTGATAAGAGACCTCTCTGCCTGCCGGGGTGCTGTTCTGTACATTTCCTCAATCTAGGCTTCCCGTGATCTCTGTGGGCTGCTTTCAAAGACGGTGATAAAACCACCTCCTGCTCATCTCAGCAGTAAGAAGCAGCCGTAGTGGATGGGGCTTCCAACAGGGACCGCTTTTTCATGTGAGACCACCCTTTGTGGTCAAGGTAACTTGGGGCCAGGGGTTTCTCTAGAGCAGTGGTTCTCAACCTTCCTAATGCCACGACCCTTTAATACAGTTCCTCATGTTGTGGTGACCCCCAATTTCATTGTTACAAATTGAACATAATTAAAGCATAGTGATTAATCACAAAAACAATATGTAATTGTATATGTGTTTTCCGATGGTCTTAGGCGACCCCTGTGAAAGGGTCGTTCGACCCCCAGGTTGAGAACCACTGCTCTAGAGGGAGTCAGGAATGAAGAAACTGAGACCAGGGACATCATAAGCGCCTGTCCTTCCCTTAGGGCAGTGATGGTGAACCTTTTGAGCTCGGCGTGTCAGCATTTTGAAAAACCCTAACTTAACTCTGGTGCCATGTCACATATAGAAATTTTTTGATATTTGCAACCATAGTAAAACAAAGACTTATATTTTTGATATTTATTTTATATATTTAAATGCCATTTAACAAAGAAAAATCAACCAAAAAAATGAGTTCATGTGTCACCTCTGACACGCGTGTCATAGGTTCGCCATCACTGCCTTAGGGTCTCCTCTCTCCCTGTTGGCGGGCTCAGGTGTCTACATTTATACCTGCCAGAAAGGAACCCTTGATCTTCCCTCTACCTTCTTCCCCTCTCCTCATCTAGTCGTAGAGCTTCATCTTTCTATACAGCTTCTGAGTGAGTTTTCAGTTTCGGTTTGTCAGTGAGCATTGGAAATGTGGCAGCCACACCCAGTGGTGCTGATTCTCGGTAGTGGAACTAATGCTCCCCTGAGAACTTTCAGGAGTGGCTCCAGACACCCCGTACAGCCTCTGGATTCACCTTAGCAGAGCCATGGACTCCACTGATGCAGAAAGGCTCTGCCATTCTCCATCATAGACATTTTGGCATTAAAGTCATTTTTAATTGATTTCCTAAACTTCTCTGAGCAGTTATAAGGCCTGTAGTCTCCAAAGTAGAGTGCATATATTTCAGGGGTGTGGGAAGAAAATACTAGAACTTCTAAGTAGATTAAATTTATATGTAAGAGTCACATGTCACACTCCACAATGAGGTATCCTAAAGTGACCATAGGGAGGTAATCCAGAAGTGAATATGAAAAAATAGTAGAGGTGACACTCTAATCCAGGTACATGCTTATCCTTAGCCATATTATGAGGTTTAAAAAAAAAATAACTTAGCCCTGGCTGGTGTCTCAGTGGCTATGGTGTCTGCCCGCACACTGGAGGGTCCCAGGTTCGATTCTAGGTCAAGGGCACATACTTGGGTTGCAGGTTTGATCTCTGGCCCCCGTTGGAGTGGATGTGGGAGGCAACCAATTGATGTGTCTTTCTCACATCGATGTTTCTCTCTCTCTCTCTCTCTCTCTCTCTCTCTCTCTCTCTCTCTCCTCTTCGCTCCCTTCCACTCTCTAAAAATCAATGGGAAAAATATCCTCTGGTGAGGATTAACAAAAAAATAAGTAAATAAATAACCTAATCACATCTGATAAGAAGTCAGGCAAAAGGATTAAAAGGTCAAGGGAACTATGGGAATATGGATTGAGATTCACTCTTACTGTTGATGGACCTCACCCTAAGTACATCATGCTTTGCAATGTTAGCCAGTGATTGTACTGTAGGTAGTTAGAAATATTAGAAATACATAAACATAGATGTGTTAAAGGTGAGTGGATAAAACTGTTTCACTTGAGGGAAGCACAATCAAAATACTTACCTGTAGGAGTGTATGGTCCAGGCCAGCATGCCCCCAGCAGTGTGCCCTGGAACACAAGTTTCTCAACATGTTAATGCAAAAGCTCTCCCAACCACCCTCCACTAACAGACTCAGGGTTGCCTGAAGCTTCCCATTCCCTTGGTAACACAAGCAGGCAAAGTACTTACTAACCAGTCTTTGGGTTGCATATGTTCACCTAGCATCATTGATCATTGTTTGCTCCAAACCTGTTTATGCCACTTTTACTTGTCATTTTGCTTGAGTAATTTAATTCCACATTATGTAACCCATAGAAATAGGAATACAAAAAGAAAGAGATCTATTCTATAAAAACTGAAGCTAAAATGGATGAATTATGGCACATCCAGTCGATGGAATATTATTCAACACTAAAAAGAAAGGAGCTATCAAGCCACAAAAAGAGATGGAGAAGCTTAAATGCATATAACTAGGTCAAAGAAGCCAACCTGAAAAGGCTGTCTGCTGTATAATTTCAATCATATGACATTCAACCATACGGAGACTTTAAAAAGATCAGTGGTTGCCAGGGGTTTAGAGAGGAGAGAAGGATAACTAGGTAGAGCACAAAGGGTTTTTAGAGCCTTGAAACTCCTCTGTATGACACCCCAGTGGTGCATACATGTCATTATACATTTGTCAAACCCATAGTTTCTGAACCATAATGGAAACTATGGGCTTCGGGTGATAATATGTTAGTGTGGTTCATCAGTTGTAGCAGCTGTACCACAATGGAGTGGGATGTTGATACGGAGGGAGGCTGTGTGTTGGTGGTGGGGGCAGGAGATACATAGGAACTCTCTGTACTGTCTGCTCAATTTTTCTGTGAGCATGATGCATGTGGATTGTTTTACACTCTTTAAGTTTTCTCTCCATAAAAGGAAAGAAACAAACTAAAAAAAAAAAAGAACACTAGAGACTGTAGACCATGCACGTATATTATGGTTTATAGAAGAAAGATGGTACAGAACTCCAGTGAGTGGGTATGTACAAAGAAAAGGCTTGGACTTTATGTTAGAAGATTGGCAAATGTTTGCATATTTGTGTATTTTTAAGTTAAATAAAATGTTTAAGATAGTTTATGTCATTTTTTAAGCATTCTCTGGTTTAACAGGCTTCTTTTGATTGACTAATCAACTCTTAGAGGATTTCTACCATATTTTGCAGGAGTTGAGAGGAAAAAAGGTTTTGTTTGTTTTTTGTCAAAATAAGTTTGAGAAATTTGGAGTAAGTAATTTTTAAAATGTTTCTTTACTCCAGACCTTCTTAGAGACTTTACTATCCTACTGTGAATTAGAAATCTCCAGGAGACAGATAGAGTAGGAAACTCTCTTTAAATCTATTTGATCACTGAACCCTTTTCTCCCCTTTGGGGACATCTGTCACAACTCAAGGAACTAATGTTCTAGGGAGCAGTTTGAGAAACACAGGAGTACAAATACATACATATGCTTGAAGCAACAAGGTTTTCAACCTGCCCACCTTTTGGGGGGGCCCCCTCTGCCAAGTTGGGAGAACAACTTTGATCGGCAGTTGTGTGCCTTTAAGTTTCTGTCTGCCGTGGCTTAGGACCCAGGGGCCACTCAGGCACTGCAGCTGGTGGTTGTGTTAGAGAAGTGAAAAACTAGCAAATAAAGAGGCCCTTCCTAGAGGGCGGAGACTACTGGGGGGGTAGGGGGGGGGGAGTGCAGTTGTGTTCAGAGAGGAAGAGAGGGGAAGTGGTTTGGCCTCCAGGAAGTCAGTTTCCTCCAGTCAAAGGACATGGGGACAGAGTGAGAGGAAAGAACAAACCCTCACTTAGCCCCCAGTGTGTGTCTCCCGCTTCCACCGTGCTTCCATCAAAAACTGCTTCATCTTAAAGAAGCCATGACCACACACATACTGAAAATGAGACCCACGTAGAGACTGCCAACTCCACTTGGCCAGGAATTACTTCTCCTGGATGAATTCTACTCTCCCTGGCTTCCCCTGACCCCTGCCTACAGATGTAGATGCATGTCTAAACTTGAACTCATGAGTAGGAAGTGAAGATCTCCCAGCATGCAGGGAAAATACTTCCCCTTCAGCTAAGCCCGGAGCGAAAGCCAAACCAGTTCTGTGGGTATTTGGCAGGTGATGGTCCCCAAACAGGAAGTGTGTGATGGATGTGGGCCCTCACTAGGCTTCTCTGAGCCAGAGACCTGCCCCTAAAGTATCCTGGGAAAAGTATCCAATTTCTTGTCTGAAATATACATAAGCTCTGAAGTGTCAAAGCTTAGATTTACAAAAGTCTTAGACATCTTAAGAAGTGTGAACCTCTAGGCACATTAACCTTTGGATTTTCCACTTCAATTATGCTAGGACAGTGATGATATGTCTGCCGCCTTTGTTGTCCTAAAGGAAAAGCAAAATCAGATTTATTTGTTTATGATGGAAAGTAGACAAATGTAAAAGAAAATGGAATCCCATTTGCAAAAACAGGACCCCCGCCTCCCGATAAATAACGTAGTAAGTGCAAATACCAGAGGCCCCTGTTGTGTCATATTCACATTTCTGGGAAGATTGTGCTGGATGCTTCCTCTTATGTGCAGTGCGTCTCCTGTCAGAAAAATGAAAGTGTGAGTCAGAAACCTCATCTGCAACTTGGAAGAGCCAGCTGGGGGCAGGGAGTGGCTCTGTGCATGCTCTTGCTGATGGCCAGCACCCCCAACACAAAAGGGGAGTGCTGTCTCTGACTCCTTAGGTCTGTCTTTATTTCTAGCACCCCCAGGGCCATGGCACAAGGAAATGAGCCCTACCTACCCACACAACTAACATACACATGTGCTTTTGCTCTTCCACATGCAAGTTAAGGAGTGTTGATGTACTTCCATGGTTCTAGCATTGTCACATTATTTTTAAATTTGATTTTATTTGTTTAACCTGGTTCAAAATTCAAAATGATATTAAAAATATATTTAGAAGTCTTGTTGCCACCACTGACCCTCTTCTACCGCACCCTACGTAACCACACTTTTAATTAGTTTTTAATATATCTTTTCAGGGTTTTTTTATGCATATACTAATTCATTCCGTCATTCAATACCTATTTACTGAGCTCATACTGTTGTAGAAGACCGAAGAAACCCAAGCGACGCTTAGAGAAATGGAGGTACACAGCTTTATTATGCTGGCGGTCTCAGAGGAGTTGCCTCCAGAGTCTGAGCAAACCAATATGGGGGAAGCCCTTCTTTTATCCCCTTTTGGTTTCTTTGTCCCCCAAATATGGATGGGGACTTCTGGACCTTTTGTGGGCTTTGCAAAAAGCCCAGTGGGTTGGGATGGGGGTCTTGAGGTCATATTTAAGGGCCTGGCCTGGCGCCAGCGCTGATAACCCCCTCCGGGGATTGTGTGTTGTTCATGGTTTGGCCTCTGTAAAATGTGAGCATTTAGGTAACAGGTCTTGCAAGACCAGATTGTGGAGGAAAAGGGCAGTGACTTAATTATAGGTTACCAAGAATGTACATTAGGTTACTGCACAGACTCAGATTGCTAGCCTCCCAAACATCAGGGTTACATAGCCTTTTAGCCTTCTCAATGCCATGTTCTAGGCCTCTATATTTTAGGCACTGTTTTGGGGGTGCATCCTTACTTGGCAAGAAATCCTTACCCTAATGGAGTTTATCATCTAGAAGGGGGTAGACAGACAATAAGCAATGAACTTAAGAAATAAGGAGATAATGGAGTAAGGAGGATGGCACTGTGGAGGTTTGAAGGGGCACATGGCAATTTTAACTAGGGTGGTCAGAATAGACTTCACTGAGAAAGTGCATTTTGATCAAAGTTTGAAGAAAGTGACGGAGTTAGCTAGATGGGTATCTGGAGGAAGAGCATTCAGACCGAACAACAGTCCACATGAAGCCCCTAAGCCAGTGGTTCTCAACCTTCTGGCCCTTTAAATACAGTTCCTCATGTTGTGACCCAACCATAAAATTATTTTCGTTGCTACTTCATAACTGTAATGTTGCTACTGTTATGAATCGTAATGTAAATATCTGGTATGCAGGATGGTCTTAGGCGACCCCTGTGAAAGGGTCGTTCGACTGCCAAAAGGGTCACGACCCACAGGTTGAGAACCGCTGCTCTAAGCAGAGCATGCCTATCACATTTATGGAACAACAAAGACCCAAGTGTGAGTGGAATGGAAAGATTGAGGGGGAATAGTAGGAGATGAAGTCAGAGAGGAAGAGTGAAAGGAGAACAGATCATGCAGGGCCTTGTAAGGACTTCAGTGTTTACTCTGAATGTAATGGGGAGCTGGCCCAAGGCTCTGAGTGACATGATCTGACTTACATTTTAATAGAATCTCTTTGGCTCCTGTTTTAAGAAGGGGCAGTGAAAGAAGAAAGGGTGGAATAAGGGAGAGGCTGGTTGGGAGGCTATTGCAATAATCCAAGCAAGGTGGCTCAAACAAGATTGGAGCAGTGGAAGTATTACGTGGTCAGATTCTGGGTATGTTTTTGAAGTAGTCATTAATGGGTTGAGTATTGAGTATGGGGGAAAGAGAAGAATCCATGATAACTCCAAGATTTTTGACCTGAGCTATTGGGAAAATAGAATTGCCATCAACTGAGATGGCAAGTTGGGGAGGAAAGATCAGGAATTTAATTAATCACAAGAGAAGTGTGAAATGCCTTTTAGACATCCAAGGAGAGATGCCAAGTGGGTATGAGATCTAAATTTGAGGGTTGTCAGCATACGGATGTTATTTAGCCATGAGACTAGATGGAATATCCAAGGGAGTGAGTGTAGATAGGAAAAGAGGTTGACTCAGGGATGAGTCCTAAGACACTCTAACGTCAAGGGCTGGGAGCGGGGAGGGGGGAGGGGAAAAGGAGAATCAATGAAAGGGATCTAGAAGGAACAAACAGTGAGTCAGAGGAAAAGTAGGACAGAGTGGTGGTGTCCCAACATCTAGTGATAGAAGTTTCTCAAGCACAAGGAAGTGAAAAATTGTGTGAAATGTTGCTGGTAGTCAAGTAAAACCACTGGCTTTAGCCATGTTGTGATCATGTTGGCGAGCAGTTTCATTGGAGTGGTGCAAGTGTAAGCTGGGTGAGAGACTTTAAGAAGGATTTTGAGATAAGTCACACACAGTAAGGGTTGACATCTCTTTCTGAGAGTTTTGCTAAAAAGGGAGCAAAGAGATGAGATGAGATGAGATAATGGCTGACAGGAGAAGTAGGGTCTAGAGAAGGATTTTTATGAGGTGGGAAAAATAATGTATGCTATTTTGAGCGGTCCAGGAAAGAGGGAAGAAGTGATGCTATTGGAGAATGGCAAATTTTTGGAGCAATGACATTGAATAGGCTTGAGGAGATATTCTTCTACTTTATTATATTTATCATATCTTTCTCATAGAAGATAGCATTTTATATCCACTGTCCTACAAGTTGAATATTTCACTTAACAACCGATGCTTCTTTTCATATCAGTACATGGAGAAGGTCCTTTCTTTCTTACAGCTTCATACTATTCTACTTGAAGGATATTCTACAGTTTAGGTTTTGTTTCCAAGCTTTTGCTGTCCTAAACAACGCTATTGTGAGTAACTGTGTATATGCCTCATCTCATAACTGTCAGCCCTATTGTGACTTCAGTCTCAGAACTAAAGTTTATAGTCTGTCCACTCTCAACATTTCTAACCTATGACTCTCTTTTCTTTCTTTTGGATTTCCTCCCATTTTTTAAAATTAACTCTATATTTAAATTAATTTTGCCTGTAACACCAGGAATGTACTGAAATATATACATATAATAGCTCTTCGTTTATTTCTGATGATTGTGTTAGGCCAAACAATTGTTCAGATACATATAGGCACTTAGTGACGTCATGCAGGACCAATAACATTTGACTCAGGATTTTTAGTTACAGTAGCAATATTGTTCACTGTCTTCAGAGGTGCTTTTCCAAATCTTTTCATTAGGGTCTCGTTAGATATCTTCCTTATTTCCATGTTCTGAAAGATCCTGTGTCCTCAATCACGTCCTTCCCGCCCCCACTTCCCCACTAATGTATTTGGAAATGACAGCTAGCTGTGTCCAGTGCTGTCTCAGAGAGTTACCATTTCATAGTCATTAATGGTTGTTCATTGTATCATGATACTAGCAGTGGTATGTCTCTTCCCCTAGACCTTTGGAAATGCCAAGTCATGAAAGAAAACTTCTCAGTTATCAGACCACAAATAGTTGAAAAATTTATGCAGAGATTAATGGAGAATTACCAGGATGGTGGACTAGAGGTATGTATTAAAAAGTAGTCAGTCTGTACTGTGTGTGTTTTTTTAAACATAAATCCAAACAAGGAAGACTTTCCCCTAAACCAGTGATTTTCAACCACTGTGCCACAAGAATTTTTAAAACATGCAATACCTAACTCTTTAGTCAGGGGCACTGACCTCTTTTCTCTTAGGTTGTCAAATTAAAAAATGACAACAGCCAACACAACAATAGCAGTCTGGTGTAAATGAATCAAAATTATATCTATTTTTTGTCAGATTGGCAAAAAGCATACTGTATTTTTGGTGTGCCACAGAATTTTAGTAATTAGTTTATGTGTGCCATGAGATGACAAAGGTTGAAAATTGTTCTATAAACACAACTCCTAATGCTTTCCTTACTCCCTTAGCACAAAGATATGAATACTGAGCCCAAACTCAAAGTAGTAATCACTTTAATTTTGGAAAAAGACTGATTTCTAACAATGATGGGAGAGAAATTAGAATATGCATGCTAGCTAATTTCAGATTTGGCCAATTTTTTCAAGTAAGCTTGGGGTTTATTTATGAATGAGTTCCTTTTAGCAACATTTCCTATTATTGGTTTTTTAGTATAGAATATTTAAAGAGAGAAACCAAAATAGCCTATAATACCACTTAAAAACATTTTTTTAAATGTACAACATGGGGGGGGGGAAATAAACTTAGCCCAGAAAGGTAACATTTTTATCGCTCCTCCATTCCACCATCCCGTTTCCTCTCCACACAGGAAACCAGTGTCAAAGACTTTTTCTGTGTATACATACTTGAATCCATAACAACTCTATATAGTATATGCAACACACATATACACAGTCCAAGGCACTTGACAGCAGTGCCTTCCTAAATCAAAGGAATCCACCAAAAAGTCAGGAGTATATGTGGATATTAAGCCTTAACAGAGCTTTTGGGATCATTAACAAATTAAACATACGTGCATTTGGTTGACATGAATCCAGTTTCCTTTGAAATTCAACCATTTTTAAAAACCTGGCTTAGCAAAATGTACTCCATTGTTACATGACAATGTTTTCTCCGAAATTACATTTTTTAAGCTCTTCAAATGTTTTCCATAATTTATAATCACTTCAGTTCTTAATCATGAGGTAGAGCGTTCCCAAGCTTGGCTGGGGATACGCTTTTCCTCAGAACTGGATGATTTACACGGATTTGCTTCAAGCTTTCAGTTATACCCAAGAGGGACTCTGTCTGTTGTGATGAGGGCTGAGTGGTTCTTTCTGGGTCCCTTATACCTTGGAGGTTCTCAGCCAGAGGCACAGACATTATTAGGGTGGGGCTCAGAAAAAATGAGTCCCAAATGGTGTGGCTGCCCTGGCCAGTGTGGCTCAGTTGGTTGGGCATTATCCTGTGCACCGAATGGTTGCCAGGCAGATTCGTAAGGCACATGCTTGGGTTGTGGACTCGATCCCCAGTAGGGGACATGCAGGAGGTGGCCAATGGATGTCTTGCTCTCACATCGATGTTTCTGTCTCTCCTCCCTTCCTCTCTCTCTAAAAATCAATTTAAAAATCTTAAAAAAAAATGTGTGGCTCTCCTTAAAAAGGAAGGAAATTCTGACACATGCTTCATCATGATGAACCTTGAAGACATTATGCTAAGTAAAATAAGCCAGTCACAAAAGCACAAATGCTGCATGATTCCACTTATATGAGGTATTGGAGAATAGTCAAATTCGTAGACAGGAAGTAGAAGGGTGGTAGTCAGCAGCTAGGGGGAGGAGGAAGAGGGAGTTAGTGCAGTAGGTACAGTTTCTGTTTTGCAAGATGAAGTGTTCTAGGGATTGATTGCACAACAGTATGAATGTACTTAATGTCACTCAACTGTCTACTTAAAAACAGCTAAAATGGCAAATTTTACGTTATGTGATGTGCTTTTTACCACAATAAGAAAAGAAAGGTTTGTGACTCAAGATCTGCTCATCCCCTATCCATATACTTCACCCCAACACTGAAGACAGGATCTCTAGGAAAGAACCGTTGGTACTTAGTAGGAGACGGAGCAAACCCATATCAGGCACAACGGAAACTCAGGGCCCACTGAAGAGACCGGTGTCTGCCTGCCGGTGTCTTGGAATAACCCCAGGATGCGAGGTCCCTGCAAAGCCTGTGCCTGGTGGGCTTCTGGACTCCTCCGGATCATCTGCAGTGACCGGGACTCACTCTTCCAACTCCTCCCTCTCTCCCGATTCCTGGAAGCTCTTGTTCCAGGCAGCTCTTACTGAGCTGGATTTGGCCATCCCACCATCTCCACTATGGACCCTGGGACACCACACGTCATGGTTCCGACGCCTCACAATGAGCCTTAGCTACCTGAGGGCAGGTAGGTCAGTCAGAGCAGCTCAGTGAGCACCACCGCTAACACGTGTGAAGCCTCCGTAAAGTTACAACCGGGGGCCTGCTCCAGGAGGACAAACCAGACAGGTGGTGGAGAAGAAGCCATCACCCCTTCCTCCTGAAGGTGGCTGCCCGGTGCCATGGCATATTGTTGTAAATGTTTCCCTCCACGTCCCGCGTGGTTCAGAGTTCAGGATCTGGAAGAGGAGCCGCACACAAATGAAAGAGAAAAGACAAGAGATAATTTGGGAATATTGGGGGGCCAGGCGGTAAGTCCAACTCAAGACTTCCACTGGTGCTCACGCCGCACCAACCTTTTATAGTCAGAGGTAAACAAGGTAGTGGTTACCATAGTTACACAGTTCTTGTGAGTTTCACTTGTTTTGACCATAGTTATATTTCCTACACTTCCCTCAGCCCATTAGCTTCCCAGATAAGATCTAGGGAGTGTTATAAGGTCACGCCTAATTATGCTAAGAGGACTGCGCCCTCTAAGCTGGGACTTGTTTGTGACTTTGCCAGCAGGTCAGTCCGAGGCTTAACCCTATATACGAGCACAGTACATGGAGGGCCTATGCCCAGCCTTCTCTGCTTCAGACTAACCCACTTCACTTCCTTCATCACTTTACATGAGCCCCCACCGTCCTGATCAGTCTCCTCTAAACTCAAGGTTGTCTGTCCAGTGAGGAGTGCCCTTGACCTGGGGTTGTGAGTGACTAATGCCCATGTGTGTCAGGTTGCGGCAGCCAATTCAAGGCTAACACGTCACCTGAAGCCCACGCATTGCCTGTAGGCATCCTGCAGCTGCCATGTGACTAGCTTTGTTCTTGTTCACTTTGAACCTTTTGAACTCTTTCAAAACCTGGATTTTTATCATCCAGGATACAGTCTCTCCCTACCTGCCCTGGCTGTCCTCATTCAAGTCATTTAATAACAGTGTATGACAGGATGGGCCCCAAGCCCTGTGCTGCCCACTCTGGGTCCCCTCCAGGCTCACTAGGTTCTTTGGGCACAGTCTGTCAGCGGCCAGAAGCCCCTCCAGTTGTTCTCCATTTGCCCAAGCTTGTCTGAAGAAACCTCAGATATCCTGCTAAAATTCAAATACGCCGAATCTACTCTGTTTCCTGAGGTTAATCTGATCTGACTTCTCTTGAACCCATGTTGTAATCTTTGCTTCCTTCTCCAGAGTCTAAAAACCAGACTTTCACAGTTAATTCTAACATCTTGCCCAAATTTTATACCAAACACCCTGGCCTGAAGTCAGAGACTAACCTTTATTGCAAATCAGAGCAACTATCATCTATTTTGTGGGTTCCAGAACATTTCCATTTATATGCCAAGTCACTCACTCATTCAGCAAGTGTTTAGAGATATATTTTTTCCAGGCACTTTATTAGAGGTATAAAGGCAAAAGATACAGTCCCTGCCCCCAAAAAGCTTACTGAAACAGTTATGTGAACCGAATGTCAGCAATGTTGAGAAAGGCACTTCACATTAAGTACTCTGATAGAGGCAGACACAGAATTCTATGAGTTCAGAGAAGGGGGCACAATCCTGCTAGAGGATGGGGGCAGAAAGCCATCAGGGAAGACTTCCTGTAGGAGGTGTTATTTGGGTCAAGTCTTGAAGAACAAGTAGGACTTAACAGATGAAGAGGGGTCAGGGAAAGAAGGCAGAGCAATCTAGGAAGGGAGTATAGAACTCAGAGGTGGACACTGGAAAGGTGGGCAGGGCCAGGTGCTGTCAGGTCTTGGTGTGCAATTCTTAGGAGTTTGGATATCATCCTAGAGTCGGTGGGAAATCACTGAAGCATTGTGTCAGCAGAGGTGGGTTTTAGAAACATCATCAAAACGCCTTGTGTTCCTGATGTTAGACAAACTGTCATGAGAGCCTCTCAGATGAAGAAAACCACAAAAGAGCAATTTGCTCCCAGCAGGTCCAGACTTTTGCCATAATGAGACCTGGCACCTGCCATGCTTCACCTCACACTGGCTCCAGAAGAATCCCTGTGCAACCTCCCGAGCTATCAGTCAGTGCCATCATCGGGGGTCAGGGTTAAATGTTGGTGAAGGAGTCAGCTTACTAGAGGACTGAGCTAATGGTCCTCACTCTGGGATTCTTCTGGAACCAGGGGCCGGCCTTTGGAGGGGAAGTTGGCTGATGAAGCCCCTCCCTACTGTATTTTGACACAGAGGTGACATTTAGTAACCTACAAAGGCAGCGGTGGGTTGTAAGCTTTTTCATATATATATATTTTTTTATTTCAGAGAGAAGAAGGGAGGGGGGAGAATGATAGGAACACCAATGAGAGAGAGAGAGAGAGAGAGAGAGAGAGAGAGAGAGAGAGAGAGAGATCATCTGCTCAGGCCCCCTACTGAGGATTGAGCCCGTTACCTGGTCATGTGCCCTGACCCGGAATGGAACTGTGACCTCCTGGTTCATGGGCCGACGCTCAACCACACCGGCCAGGCCAGAATAGCTTTTAAGAAACAAATTGTGGAAAACCTCGATGCTCCCTCTCCCTTGGCTGGCAGTGAGGAGGCCGCACGATGGCCGGAGTTACTGTAAAAGATGTGAACCAGCGGGAGTTCTCAGAGCTCCGGCAGCCTTCCTCCAAAAGTCCGGGAAGCTGACAGTCCCTGAGTGGGTGGGCACTGCCAAGCTGGCCAAGCATAGAGAGCGTGCTCCCTGCGACGAGAACAGGTTCCGCACACGAGCTGCTTCCACAGCGCGGCACCTGCACCTTCAGGGAGGCGCTGGGTTGGCTCCTTGACCAAGATCTATGGAGGCGGCAGAGAAGTGGTGCCGTGCCCGCCACTTTAGCAGAGGCTCTAAGAGCGTGGCTCGCAGGGTCCCCCAAGCCCTGGCGGGGCTGAAAATGGTGGAAAAGGATCAGGATGGAGGTCACGAATGGACACCTCAGGGACAGAGAGATCTGGACAGAATCGCAGGGCAGGTGGCAGCTGCCAACAAGAAGAACAAATGCTGGGTTAATAAATTGCCTCATTCGTTAAGAGAGAGAGAGAGAGCGAGAGAGAGAAAGGAAAAGAAAAGAAACAAATTATGTACTGGCCAGTGTGCCTCAGTTGCGTGCCTCAGTTGCTTGGGCATCATCCCATGTACCAAGAGGTTGCTGGTTCAATTCCTGGTCAGGGCACATGCCCAGATTTCAGGCTTGATCCCCAGTATTGGGTGAGCAAGAGGCAGCTGATCAATGTTACCCTCTCACATCGATGTTTCTCTTTCTCTCTACCTCTCCCTTCTTCTCTCTCTAAAAATCAATTAAAAAACAGAAAGAAACAAATTACTCTGAGAGCTCAGAGAAGGATTGTGCCAACAGAAGCCACATAGGCTGTCGTCCCACAACAGATGCTGCTCAGGTAGCTCCAAACGCGCTTCTGGAAGGCCGAGTACGCAGGCGGCAGAACCAATGTTCACCCAGAGAGAGGGGCTGCCAGGAGCTTCCTGGACCTCTTGTCACCTGTCAGTCACAGCTTCCTGCCTGCCCACCCCGCTAGACATGCTTCCCCTTCCAGGTCGCCACTGCAGAGGCTCTGGCTGGGCCCTTCCCACCTCTCCCTGCCTTCACACCAGCCCCTCTGTGCCCTCCCCTTGAGCTGTTCTTTCAGCCCAATCTTCTGAGGCATCAGCAGAGCCACTGAGGGAAGGAAGCAACACAACTTCTCTAGCCTCCGGAGATGCTCACCGGCAGGTCTTGGCCGTTCCCACCTCTTTGGTGTGACAGACTCACCCAAGGGTTCCCCATCCTTGCTGGGAAAAGCGCCATGCTGGCCAAGAGGAGAAGGCAGAGAGCCACTGTGGTTCAAGTCTGCATTTCTGTTTAGTTGGGGTCCTGTATCTGCAGTGGCCTGGTGGTGTCAGTGTGAGAAGTGACTGCCCTGCTAAAGAGCTGTTGGAGGCCCTGCTGGTACATTCGCGTCCCAGCGCTGCTGGCCGACTCCAAGCGCTGGGCCCAGCTCACCTGGATGGGGCCACTGGCCACACCTTGCTGACCCCAAATATGGTCTCAAGGCTTAAGGCTTTCACTCCACTCAGTCCAGGACGTGTTTCCTTTGTGATTATTAAATTCACATAGCCTTGGCCCTTTCTCCATAAAAAGTTCAAGGTCCAAGGGATGGTACCTTGGTTCCCTTTGCCTTGGTGTCAGCAGCTAACTCTGGCTCACTTCCCAGGGGCAGGATGGATGCCTCCACCCCCACTCCACAAGGGGAACCTTCTCCTGACTCCCTGGCTCCTTCTCATAAAATCCCCCATGAGCAGAGGTTTCCATCTACTGTTTCCATTCTGCTACAGTTGATGACCTTTTCAAAAGCTTTACTATCTTCTAATTAGTATATATTTTATTTATATGTGCTTTATATATAATTATTGCAATTATATATACATTTTATCATTGTATTAGAAAATAGGAATATGATGTGTTAGAAAATATACTCATAATCTTACCTTCTATTGATAATCACTATTATTATTTTGGCGTATTTCCTTCCAAACCTTATAACATTTTTTAATGTACTTTTTAATAAAATATGATTACTCTATATGCCCTTTTGTTATAGTGTGCTTTCCCCCTTGACTATGTGTTATAAATATGTCTCTTTGT
Source organism: Myotis lucifugus (assembly GCF_000147115.1). Classification (NCBI taxonomy): domain Eukaryota; kingdom Metazoa; phylum Chordata; class Mammalia; order Chiroptera; family Vespertilionidae; genus Myotis; species Myotis lucifugus. Next base: position 153,173 of record NW_005871426.1, on the reverse strand, counting down.
CAGTAAACATACACTGAGTGGCCAGATTATTATGACCACCCCATCAGTACAATGAAGTGAATTAGTTATGCAAATAATAATAATAATAAAACCTTGAGAGTATTTGCTTAGGACATTTTCAATATTCAGTATTTTTGGAAGTGTCGTGAAGTACTGATGGGGTGGTCATAATAATCTGGCCACTCAGTGTATGTCCATAGCATGATTTTGGTGACTGTTTAGTATTTCATTGTATTGATGGGTGAGATGGATTCAACCTGTTTTCCCATTATTAAGTACTTTAGATTGTTTCCGTTTTTCTTTTATATTAGAGAGGCTACTATAAACAACATCTGCTTACCTATATTTTTGTGTGTAGCATTTATTATTCCCTAAAGATAAATGCCTAGAGGAGGGGTTATTAGGTCAAAGGGCAAAGACATTTTAACACTGTTTCATAGATACTGCTAGTCTGCCCTCCAAAACACACTAACTTCCCTTCCCATTAGCAGTGGTGAGCAGGCCACTCTCCTCGCTCACCCGTCTGGGTTTTATCACTATTTGCCATCCCTGCTAGTTTGCCTCAATCACTTGCCTTGGCAAAGCCTGTCTGGGCTTTCTCTGGAGGTCAAGGGGGGCACTGAGGTTGCACTGATAGGACAGTGTCCTGGGCCTCGCCCGGGCAATTGAACCAGAGCCAGGGACCCACCCCAGGCCGGAAAGACGGCCTAGTTTCTGCAACAGACTGCCAGTGAGCTGGAGCCCTCCTGACCCTGGAAGTATCACAGATAACGCTCCTGTAGCGTGAAGGCTGACTCTTACTAGTAGAGTGGGCCCCATAAAACCCTCAGATACACACAGACACACTCACTGATACTCCTAGAGGGACACACCCAGACACAGAGCACTGATACAGATAGAGATATACAGAGAGAGATACAGGCACACACTCACACATCCACAAATGCACACAGACGCACACTGATGTAAACACACACAGACACATAAGCATTCACATAGACATGCAGGCCCTAGTCAAGTAGATCTGTCCAACCTTCCACATACTGGCTCCCATTTCTCTCCAGAGCCAAAATCTAAGCCTGCCTTGGAGGGGTGGACATTTCCTCTGTTCCGAATGGCCACCACCTCAGAAGGAGAGAGGGAGGGAATGGGAGTGTTCCAAGAGTGAAGAGTAGGCCCTTCGGCCAGAGGAAGAGGGACTGCCAGATGCATCATTCTTCAGAGGGCCCTCTGGTTTTCGTCCAGCCCCACCCTTCCCCAGAGTGAGAAATCCACACAGCCAGGGGGACACGCACACTCAGATCCCTGGCCTTCCATCCAGACCACACGCAAGTGCCTGGGACCCTGGAGTTCCCTGAGTCCAGGGCCTCTTCCCCGATCATCCTCCCTAGAGGGAGAGTGGGCCTCACTGCCAGCGTGTGCACCTGGCCTGAGGGGTGGTCCAGGGCAGCTGTGTATGGGCGTGGAAGGCTGCATTGTCTGCTTGCATGCAAGGGTCCTCTGCAGGATGATGGGAGGCCAGAAGGAGAAGCGATGGGAGTCGTTACTATAAACTGGGGTGGGGGGTATCTCTCCCCAAGTCACCACATTTCAGCACAGAACTCAGAGTAGCCCAAGAATGATAAATTCAAACTTTGCCTTCCAAGTCATTTTTTTTATTTTTAATAAATCATTATTGTTCAGATTATTACAGTTGTTCCTCTTTTTTTCCCCCCATAGCTCCCCCCTACCCAGTTCCCACCCCACCCCTTGCCCTTACCCCCCCGCCCCCGCCACTGTCCTCATCCATAGGTGTAAGATTTTTGTCCAATCTCTTCCCGCACCCCCAACACCCCCTTCCCCCGGAGAATTGTCAGTCCACTCTCTTTCTATGCTTCTGATTCTATTATATTCACCAGTTTATTCTGTTCATCAGATTTTTTCTTCACTTGATTTTTAGATTCACTTGTTGATAGATATGTATTTGTTGTTACCCAAGTCGTTTTTGATGGTCTATTTTCCAAAGTTGGAGAATTAAACATTTTTTTCTTAATAGTTTGTTAGTTTGATTTATAACCTTTAAATATTCAGAATACTTAGACATATGGTATGTGGGCCTCCCCTTGTATGCGTGTCCCTGGTTCTGCACATGTTGAGGGCAGACCTGAAAGAGAGGCTAGGGCTGACGGAGGAGAAAGGGAAGTGGCTCTGTGAGCCCGGGCAGCCTGCGCCATGAGCCCGGGCCTGGTGAGGCTGCCCTGCTGGCGCGGCTGTGAACGGTGCCCCTTCCTTTTCAGATCACTTTCAGGAAAGACCACCTGGAGGCCTGCCTCCTTTCCCTGGGGTGTGATGTGATGGCGCGGGAACGCAGCAACTTCGAGAGCTACTCCATGTGTTACGAGCATGTGCTGGAGCACACGAGGCTGAAGCTCAGTCAGAAGGAGCAGGTATGTCCCCCAAGGCCAGAAGCAAGGGGGGAGGTAGAGGGAGGGAGGCCCCGGAGTCACTCTGAAGAAGAAAGTGAAACAGAGGGTGGGGAGAGGTGTTTTTATGTAAGAACTGAGGGTGGATGGCACGCTCCAAATTCCTCTTCTCATTGGCTCATTTTCTCCTGCTGGTATTCTCAGCCACAAAGGGGGTGGCCCCAGCAAGAGTGGGTTGTGTGGGTTGGAGGTGTCTAGTGGGAATATAATAAGAGGTGAGCAGCTAAGGAGCTGCCCCCCAGGGAAGATGCATAGCTGACCTTCCCACCCTTGACAAACACGAGGCACCTGGTGCTGTTCTGGTCCAGCAGAAAAGCCAGGATCCTTGAGTCAACGCATCTTCAGGACGCACATCATGGGTCTCAGGATGAAGCTTCCCTAAACTGAGACCCCCCTGTGGGCCCCAAGAGTCGCTTCTCCTGTCCTAGATTGCATTCTTTTGGAAATGGATTGCATCGGAGGTTCAGTGTCATTTCAGTGCATACCTAAAAACAGTGCAAAGGTCTGAACAAATGAAGCATTAAAATATCAAATCATGAGTCTTGGCTCTGGCCCCCAGCTTGGCTTGTCCCCGTAGCTGAGTCCTCTGTGTCAGTGTGGATACCTGGAAGTGCATGCTGTCTTTTGATGCTGGACTGGTCATCCTGAAGCACAGTCCTGGCTCTGGGTGGGGCCCAAGGATCTAAATCAGCGGTTCTCAACCTGTGGGTCTCGACCCCTTTGGCGGTCGAACGACCCTTTCACAGGGGTCGCCTAAGACCATCCTGCATATCAGATATTTACATTACGGTTCATAACAGTAGCAACATTACAGTTATGAAGTAGCAACGAAAATAATTTTATGGTTGGGTCACAACATGAGGAACTGTATTTAAAGGGCCAGGAGGTTGAGAACCACTGATCTAAATGAAACTCCATGAACACAAATCGGAAGTGTCTGGAGCATGTGGTACTGAACTGGGCCATGGCTGGAAGAGTGCATGTTTGAGTTTAGTTGTGCACTGCTTTCTTCTCTTCAGGAATTAGATGTTTTACGAAGAGGTCAGAGTCCACCTGAGGATAATGCTGGCCAGGTAGGTCGGCTATTACTAAAAAGTTTCTCTTCTCCATTTCTCAGTTCCACAGCCCCAGCGGTAGCCACGCCTGGGACTCCCTGGTGTTGCTTTCCCGTGCCTCCTCGAGGAAAGCTCCGCCAGTGAGGGTGTGCTGCAGAAACATCCGAGGGCTGACGTTCACTTTTTAAGAAATGTGGGGGGTTTTTGTTTGTTTTATTCGGTATTTTTTGTTATTTTTATTGATTTGTTTTTTCTTTTTGTTGTTATTTTTGGGTTTGGGAGAGAGGCGTTGTTTGTTTCTTTTGAGGTCGGTTAAAGTGCAATTCCAAAGAAGAAGAGTTATGTAGGCTGAAGTATCAAGGGGCATTTGGACATGGAGGCCAAGAGAGTTGAAATCTTTCCTCCAAATGAAAAGGAACTAGTGTATCCTCTGGGGTCATTCATTCAGCGGCCATTTACTGAGCACCTACTCTGTGTCTGGTACTGTTCTCTGACCCTCAAACCCACCTAGACTCTCCCACCTACCTTTGCACAACAGGGTACTCATCCTGTACATTAGGCTTAAAGGAGAAGTGCACACGGTAGAGGCTGTTTGGAATTCCCAAACTATCTTCCATTGAAAGAAAATGTTTCTGCTGCTAGGTTGCGGAGCTCAGTCATGATATGATCATGGAAATCACTGCTCTGAGAGCCCGCCTCACGGATTTGGAAGAGGAGAATCTGAATCTCGAAAAGCAAATCAGAAAAGAAGTGCAAGAAGAATATGCAGATTTAGTCAAAACCTTGTTTATGGGTTGTTTACACATGAAAGTAAGTGGCCTGGGTCGGACACCAGGGCAGTCCTGTGGGGAGCGGGTGCAGCTGACCCCATGGCGCTGCACACAGCGGGGTTGATGACAGAATGGCCCTAAGAATTTTCCAGCTCTGAGCTTTCTCTACAGAGAACGAGTCAGCAATGAGTTGTCATTATTTTATGAGAAAAGACACTGAATTTTAGGTAATTTAGAAATTTTCTCTTTTCCTCACTCTACTGCCAGCTGAGGGAAGGAAGGGGGAGTCTTCTTCTCCAATGTCTATTCAGTGTGACCATCCAAACAGAAGAGGACAGTGCCCTGGGCCAGGCCGGACCCCAGGCACCGCCAGAAAGCTCGCTGGGCAGATTCAGAATTTGGATCATCTTTCAAGATTTTTCCAGCCCTCAAAATGCCCACCAGCCTTTCTCTACCATCCGTGTCAGGGAGCGGCTGACCCGTGAGTGAGGCCCATCTGGAAGAGCAGTGATGGGTGCCCATGTGCTCACAGCACTGAGGAAGCCTGTCGCTTTCTCATGACGTCTGAGCAGCTGTAAATGGAGGCCTGGGTGCCTAGAATGGGTCATCGCAGAGCCTGGGCCAGCTGTCCCACAGTACAAATCTCAGTTCAAACCCACCACCCTCCAGTCCACTGCCCCTTCCCCACATTAGACATTCCCAGAGCCAGCCCCAGCAGGTCCTTCCCTATCTCTCCGGGGAGTCCAGGGCTGTCCCAGGCTTATCACACTGAGAGGAGCTTCTGCTGATGCTCCGCCCTGGCCTGGTCATTCCAGGGAGGGCTGGAGAGTCCTTCTCACTTGTGAAGGGCCCACGGAGTACAAGTGCTTACAGATATTAAAGGATCAAAACCAAAATGCGTGGGCCTGACGCTGCAGGGGAGGGGTGAGCAGACAGTGAAAGCTGGAATCTGCTAAGCCATCTTTCGAGTGTGAGGTTGTTGAAAATGTCTTAAGTTCTTTGTAGCTTCTGCCAGATTCCTAGACAGAAAGTGGATTCAGTGCTTCTCCCAGGCTAAACTAGTTCTACAACCGCCCCCAATTCTGCCATCGGGCTGACTCAGCAGAATCTGACCTCGTCAAACACTGTGGATTAGTCACTAACGGGGAAGTCCCTGTTCTGCCCCAAGGTCTCAAAAAGATGGTGAAGCTTCTGTTGTGAGGCCAGCAGCCGGCTCCCCGCTGTGGCTCCCAGCGGGGCACTCTCCTCCTGCCTTCCTCCCCAGGGAAGTGGTTCAAAGGTGAGAAGACTCCCCACTCTCACCTTTAACTGAAGAACATTGAGTTTCCAGTGATCAAGTCATTTCACCATAAGCCGTTCAGAACAGGCTGTTTATGAGATTTCTGCTGGAGCCTAACTAGGAAGGCAGCCAGCCCGATTCCTTCCTCTGCTGTATCTATGTTTAATGGACTTCCCCGTTAGTGACTAATCCACCGTGTTTTATCAGGTCAGATTCTGCTGAGTCAACCTGATAGCAAAAATCCCTAAATTTAGTTCAGCTGGTATGGCTCAGTGGTTGAGCATCGACCAATGAACCAGAAAGTCATGGTTCAATTCCCAGTCAGGGCACATGCCTGAGTTGCAGGCTCGATCCCCAGAGTGGGGCCTATAAGAGGCAGCTGATTAATGATTCTCTCTCTCATCGCTGATGTTTCTACCTCTCTCTCCCTCTCCCTACCTCTCTGAAATCAATAAAAACATATTTTTTTAAAAATCCCTGAGTTTAAATGTCTAAGTAACCACGTGGCAGTGGGGGGGGGGGTAATTTTCCATCTGTGATCTCCCACTCTCCTGCTCACTCGACTTGCCTTGGTGTCTGACAACTAGGCAGGCTCTCAGGTGGTGAAGCCCTGCGGGTTGAAGACCACACTAACGGGGCTGCTAGAGAGACATCCAGGTAATACCTGATGAAATAATTGTCTGGGTGGGTGGATGCTTTTTTCATGTGGAATCATTTCTGAAAGTTGCATTTTAGAAGGCAAAACGACTCTTCCACTACTGCCCTTCCTGAACCTGAGTCTGCGATTTGCAGGAGAAGTTGCATGAGAATCAGCTTAATTTGATCCAGAAAGTGTGTGAGCTCATCAGCGAAGTGAGAACAGAATGGATGGATCACATGAAGGACCTAAAGAAAAAATGGGGCTCTGCCAGACCTGATGAAGGAATGAACGAAAGCGCAGCCAAAGTATGTGATTTCATTTAGCAATGGGATATCAGCACTTCTTCCAGCGTCTGACCCACCGCTCACTCTGCATTCCAGTCAGGTTCCCCTGAGAAAGCAAGGAACGCATTAGGCATATTGAAAGGGCACAACTGTGTCATCTTCTGGAAGGCATGTTTCTGACGTTAGGGTTCATGCTCTCCCAAGAAAAGTGTTGGGGGCAGCCTTTTCTGAAAGTGAGCCTTCTTCACAGGAGCAGCTGCGGGACTTGGAGCAGGAGAACTGCAGCCTGGCCGCCCTGGTGTGCAAAGTGAGGAGCCTGGGCCGCTGGAGGCTGGCTGTGCAGCAGGCTCGCTTCCGGGGCCAGCTGAGCAGGGCCCAGAAGGTGAGCGATGGGGGAGGCCTGGCCCTGGGGGTGGGCTGAGGGGGGCTTGACTGCAGCTGCTCCAACCATCTTAAAGGATCTGACAGTAGAGCGTTTTTCCAGGGAACAGGCAATGTCAGAGCCTCGAGAGAAATA
>NW_005871426.1:91527-145696 GCF_000147115.1 Myotis lucifugus | reverse complement strand
ACGGGTTTGATTCCCTCCCCGTCAAGAAAACGTACCTTTGTTACAGGTTCGATCCCAGGTCACGTGGGGGAGGCACCCATCAATGTATTCCTCTCACATGGATACTTCTCCCTCTCTCTCTCCCCATCATCCCCTTCTACTCTTTCTAAAAAATCAATGAGGAAAATATCCCTGGGTGAGGATTAACAAACGAACCAAAAAAAAAAAAAAAAAGCTTCAAATCTTTGAGTTTCAAACATGATTATCTGAGGAAAATGAAGTAACAACATAATAAGTGGAAAATCCGCTTTAAGGTAAATTGAAACCAGAGCACGTATTGATAGCGCTCTGGGAACTTTTACTACTGCTTCTGAAAGCCTTCCCTCTGGTCTGTCCTCTGCTCTCAACGGAAGTCGCATGGTGGGGGCAGTGGCCTTTCTACGGCCGTTTTATTTTTTTATTTTTTGTAAAAATAACTTTAATAAAGATTCCAAATCTCTACGGCCGTTTTAAAGAACAGTGGGTGGCAGGTGGCTTTGAGGCTGCTCATGAAGCTGAAACTATGGGAAGGAGACTCATTTCCTATCTTCCTGTGTTTGGGATGTTCACAGGAGGCTACACAAAGTAAAAAGGAGTGTGTGAGCACCAAGCTAATGGCAGAACAAGAAGTGGTTTTATTTCGCCAACAGCTACTGGCCCTGAGGCAGGCCCTGGCCCGGGCTCAGGCCCACAACGTGAGGATGTGCGAGCAGCAGGAGAGCCAGGTATCTGAGCCCAGGCCCCGCTCTGCAAAGCAGAATGTAGCCCCTGGAAGCCGCTGGTGCTGCCTGTGGCAGTCACCGGGGCTCCTCGGCGTGAAGCCAAGCAGATGATACGACCAGAGAAAGATGGCCTGGATCTTGGCTTCCCTTCTCCCTCCTTTTCAGCCCAGAAACCAAGCGCAGTGGCCAAAAGGCCTTCATTCTTATTCATATTTGGCTTAGATGGTGAAATGTTACTTATACATAAGATTATTTAAGAGTGGGGGGGGGTGGGGGGGTGTTCTCTGATGATCTTTTCACCCAAGAGGTCTGGGTCTCTGCCTTGAATTTGATCCTTTCATCTTCTAAGCATTCTTTCCATGAGAGTGTGGCCCAGCTGTCATTATGCCCCAAGCAGGCCTTTCGGTCCTTTCCTGATGACCCAGGCTAAGTCTTCATTTCAGACGTTTCTGCTGCTTAGTAGGGGCTGGCACAAAAATAACATGTTTCCAAGTCTAAGCTCCTAATAACTGTGCTGACCCTCTGAGCATGGAGGAGGCAGAGACCCCCGGTTTAGAGAGAGAACGGCTACGTTTAAATAACAGCCTGGGAAAGCTGGGCATATATAAACCAAGAAATATGATTTGTTCCTTTTGGATTCTAATTTCTCCATCATTGTACAGCAGGTGATCATAGTGTATAATTATGTAAACTGTAAAGTCACCATACAAGTATAGTAAGTCCTCACTTAACATCATCTATAGGTTCTGCAACTGTAAGCAAAACAATGCATAACAAAACCAATTTTAGCACCGGCTAATTGATAGAAACAAGCTTTAAGTTCTAACAGCATCTCATCAACATTGTAATGAAATGACGGACAAAGCAATGTTATCCAAAGACCTGCTATATTAATCATTGTTAGTAGTGCTATAATTAAAGGTTGACCATATGGTACTTATGGTGCTACTGATTAGAATAATTTCAGAACAGAACCAAATTATTACTACTGTTTCCTTCTTTAGCCATCTGGAATCTGGCTTCCCCAAAGCTATTTTGGAAATCCAAATGAAGGCCAGGGTAGGCCCTCCCTCCCCTCTCATTGCATGTCTTGGATCACCTGTCTCCCCAGGTTACCCCTGCTCTCTCGTGATAAATGCTCAATGATGATACAGATGCCATTTATGATAGATAGAACTATTCGGTTAATAAGCTAAGTAACATACACATTATCATCAAATTCTGGTATTAAAAAGACCAAATTATTTGATCTGGTGTTGCTGGATAGTGGCATTATCACTTGCCTGGCCATGATTGCTATTATTTTGTCTTCTTTTTGCCCTGACTGTTGCCTCAAGGCTCACAGTAAACGCCATGCCCACATCCTGATGGTGTTGCAGCTGGGCTGTCGTACCGTGAACTGAGGAGCACTCCACATAGTTCTGCCCCCCGCCCTAATGGAGGTCCCCCAACTTCTAGATCTTTGCCTTGTGCTGAGAAGAAACTGTGCCTTTCTCATTTCCTTTGGCCTTTTCCTTCCTCAGGCCCGATTGCTGAAAGAATTGGAACACAAAACGACCCAGGAATCTCTCCACCGGCAGCAGCTGGATTTACTGAAAACCTCCAGCATGGAGAGGCTCTTGGAAGATGTGGAGCAAAAAGAACAGCACCTGCAGCTCCTCGCTGAAGAGGCTGAGCGGGCTGCTAGACTGGGCCAGCTCCAGAGGAAGAAAACTGAGAGAGAACTCCGACAGGTAACTCCAGTGACAGGTAGCAACAACTCGAAAGCGGGTCAGGCTGCCACAGCAGAACCCTGTCATTCTTCCCGACTTTTCCATGCCTCTCATGCCCCCCAAGGCAGTGTTTATCCACCTTTGTCACTTCTGGGCCCACCAAGAAAATGGAAATATTTATGCCCACCCCGGGCGATTGTTCCAGCTGCTTATGTGAGAGATGATGGCTTGCCTACCACAGGGCCCAGTATGTTGGCACCTTCGTAACCCACTTGAAAAACACATTTCCACCTGGTTCTAATCCTTGAACCAGGTATCCTTTAGAAAATCATGCAAAAGCAACAAGTACTATGGAGGGTGGATTCCTGCAAGAGCCCCCATGGCCAGCAGTGGTTTCTTTATTTTGTATATTTCTTTACTTTTAATATATTTTTGTTAACTTCAGAGAGGAAGGGAGAGGGAGAGAGAAATAGAACCATCAATGATGAGAGAGAATCTAAGTCCTTCATTTGAATTACCTCATTTAATCCTGCACGCCTCACACCGGGGATCGAACCCACAACCCAGGCATATGCCCTGACTGGGAATCGAGCCTCAACCTCCCGGTTCATAGGTCAACCCTCAATCACTGAGCCATGCGGGCTGGGCAGCAGTGGTTTCTTTAATCTATCTCCAACCTTGAATTCCAAGGGCAGACTTTGACCCATCTTGGAGAGCATGCATGTCCTTGCCTACCTCCTGCTCCTGGGGGAGTCATTTAGGGCATAGACTGCTTGATTCACACCCCAGAGCCCCAGCTGTGTGGCTTTGGGTAAGGTCTGTGGCTCTAGTGTCCTCATTGGTGCAACGGAGAATAATGTGCTCACCTCGTGGGATTGGGGGGAGGATTAAATGAGGTCAAATGAAGCACTCAGAACAGGGACTGACACAGCTCTCTGTAAATGCTGGCTATTTGTCTTTTTGTTGGGAATATGAAGGTGGACAACTTTGGACATAGGTAGACAGACCTGGCTTCAAATCCTGACCCTGCCACTGACTGGTTGTGTGACCCTGGGTGAGTCACTGCACTATGCTCAGTGAAGCGGAGGTGGGATATGCTGACACATTATCAAGCATGTTTCTTTCCTTTGCTAGTATTTTTCCATTGGTTTAGCCATGCCTGGCTGAGGGAGACTTATATTCCTGGGGTGGCCTGGGCCCACACTCTCCCCAGGAAGCCAGGGAACTAACGTATGCAGCACCAGAAAGCATCTCTGCTTCCCAAGCACTTTCCCCTCCAATGAGAAGGCAGCTTGCCCAGGAGCACAGCATGAAGCTGGACGCTTTCCAGCGGGTAGAAGAGCTACAAACATGTTTCCCCCGGCTCCCCGGCCCCTTGTGGGTAATGAGGATCCCACACAAATTCCCATAGTACATAGAGGAACCTTAGACCTAATTTATATTAGGACGTTTTCCTAGCTCTGAGGATCTGATCATCTACTGGAAGTCAAACTACACTCGAAAGCATCCTCATATACAAGGAACCACCACCCTTTCACATTTGCAAGACAAGCCTGTGGCCATAGCTCTGAAAGTTTAGGGGACTTCTTGGCTGGGTCTCTAGAAACAGGATTTGGAACATACAGTGGAATGTTTGAGATTAGCATGTGTATTAGCTTAGGCAAGCTGCTGTAACAAATTACCACAAACTGGGTGGCTGAACACACCAGGACTTTGTTCTCCCACAGTTCAGGAGGCCAGAAGTCTGAGATCAAGGTGTCGTTCCGTTAGAAGGCTCTGAGGAAGCATCTGTTCCTTCTGGCTGCTGAGGCCTGCCTGCAACCCTGGGCTCCTTGCCTTGTAGCTACCTCACTCTAGTCTCTGCCTCCCTGTCACATGGGCTGCACCTGTGTGTCTCCCTGTGTGTATGAACCCTCTTCTCTTCTTATAAGGACACCAGTCATTGGAATTAGGGCCCACCCTTACCAGCATGACTTCATCTTAACTTAGTTACATCTGCAAAGACTCTTTCCAAATAAGATCACATTTTTAGGTTCTAGGTGGACATAGATTTTGGGGGGGCTATTCAATCCACTGCACTATTATTACTTTTTTATATTTTTTTTATTGATTTCAGAGAGAAAGGGAGAGAGAGAGAGAGAGAGAGAGAGAGAGAGAGAGAGAGAGAGAAACATCAATGATGAAAGAGAATCACTGATTGGCTGCCTCCTGCACGCCCCTACTGGAGATAGAGTCCACAGCCCGGGTGCCCTTGACTGGAATCGAACTGGGGACCCTTCAGTCCACAGGATGACACTCTATCCACTGAGCCAAACCAGCCAAGGCTATTACTTTTTTATCATTAAAAACTTAGGCGATAATAAAAATAAATTTCAAAAGAAAAATTGCCTGTGATCTGTGCAGATGAGGTGCACTTTGGACGCAGGGACTCTCTGGCCAGGAACCGTGAGTCAGCTGTGCAGGGAAAAGCCGCATGAGTAAACACAGAGGCTGCCTCCGGGTGTGGGCCCTCAGTCAGGGCCTCGGGCTTTTCCTGAAGGCGGGGAGCTGAGCTGAGCACAGAGGTCTGGGCAAGATCGTCTTTCCTCTGCCTGAAACCGTGCAGGGGCTCCTGCATCGAGGTCCTTGGGGCAGGGGCATGGCTTGGGCTATGCGGTCCTCTGTGCACAGGGCCCTCCCCACTCCCCTTCCCCCCCTCCCTCTGGTAAAATAAACATAAAAGATATAACTTTGTGATTAAACACTGACTTTTATAAGGTAAAAAGGGGTTCCAAGGGCTGCCTCTGCTCTTTTTTGGTTAAGTTCTTGGCCTTCCTTGACTTCTTGATGCTCAGAAGGCTGAGTTCAGCCTGACCAGGACTTGTATTCCTGGGGTGGCCTGGACCCACACTCTCCCCAGGAAGCCGGGGAACTAACGTACGCACCCCAGAAAGCATCTCTGCTTCCCAAGCACTTTCCCCTCAGATGAGAAGGCAGCTTGCCCAGGAGCGCAGCGTGAAGCTGGACGCTTTCCAGCGCGTAGAAGAGCTACAAAGTCAGCTTAATGACGCTGTGAGGTCGTCTGTCCTGATGAGCTCACCGGGAGGTAAGCACAGGCACTGCTCTGGCCAGAACAAGCTCCCAGGCCCTGGGTCAGAGGTGAAGGAGGGTCCCAGGGACTAGCCATAACTACCCAGGGGTTATTGAGTGGGTACGCCATGCTGTGTGTTGAATGAATGAATGATACATGAATGAATGAAGTCTTCATTCTGATTTGCAGGCAGAATTTTCTACTTTAGTTCTCCTTAAGTTCCTGCCATCCTACATTAAATGGTTCCAGTCAGAAAAACTGGTCCCAGGAGTGTGTAACATACCACCTAAAGGACATTGGGGTCCTTCATTGGGTTTTGAAGCATCTCAATGCCTTGGGATATTAATGAGCACATTTCTGAGAGGTTATTCATAAAGTCCACTATGGTTCTTGGGTGCTGGGAGCTTGAGGAGTTTTATGGAAATGGCACAGTCCTCTGGGCTATGCAGCCCACAAGCAGCATGGAACCGACGCCAGACCCCAGGGTGTCCTCCCCTGTGAGATGAGGACTAAGTAAAGTCCAGGTTCTCTCCTGGCTCTGACTGTCGGAAATCTCGGAAATCTCACCAAATGCCAGTCACCATGATTCGCCTCTTGTTAAGATCAGCCATGCCTCTTCTTTTCTGTTCTGCAGTGTAGCCTGGTGATTGAGTGCGGGGGCTTTGGAGTAAGGTAACCAAGATTCAAACTCGTCCCCCACACTTCTAGCTATGTGACCTTAGACCAGTTAGTTAGCCTCTTCGTAACATGGAAATAGCTACCTCAAAGGGCTATTGTGAGGATTAAAGGACATCGTGCATGTCTGGCACACAGTATAGATAGTATAGCAGCACTAAGTGTGCAAATGCCGGTTACTACACTCTCCTGTCTGTGTTGTACTTTTATGTTTCCTTCTGGCCACTTACCAGTGTGGATGATGTGAGAAAACACAGCCTTTCAGAGGCAGAAAGATCCGTTTCAAAGATCAAGATGACAAAGATCAAGTTACTTTGGGTTTACTGAGAGCAGGGCTGGGCAAGCCCAGGGGCCCTCCCCACTGCCTCTGTGCCTGCAGCCTGGGCCCTGACAGCAGGCTGGCGTCCCTTGCCCCAGGCACCCAGTCCAAAGAGGAAGAACATCCAGAACATCCAAGGGCCCTATTTTGGCCACTGGCCCTGAGTGTGACGCAGTCCTTTCCACATGTCCTGGATTTTTGTTTCCCCCCCTCCTCTTCCCCTCTGCCTTTTTAATCCCTTTCTGGGTTAATGTGTGTCATGTAACTGCCACCCATGTCCTTCAACACCTGCATAATTATGAAGGAGAGCCATGGGGCATGAGGAAGGTGGGGGAGCCCGAATTCCCAGGACTGGGGGTGTAGCAGGAGAAAGAGAACCTTTTTCCCAGGAAGCAGAGGTAGAAGTCACTCCCAGGCTCTGCCCCCATCTGTGCCCCTCTGCAATGACAGGAGGAGGGTTAGCTGAGGACTTCCTACTTGTAGACTCATTAGAGGGGAGGGACTGGGTCACACCAGTCTGTTCAGTACCCAGCACTCCAAGGGGACAGGTACTATCAGCCACACTACCAGTGCCACAGGGTAAGTCAGTGGGAAGTGTGGGGTCTCTCCTTTCTGCAGGGGCGGCAGCAGCAGCCTCCCTGCTCCCCACATCAGAAGCCGAGCCTTGGTGAAGGAGCAAACTCTCCTAACTTGGCATTAACATGATTCCCCTAGGAACTTGCAACTTCTGAGGAACTATCACTTGTGCCAGTACAGTGATTCTCAAAACACTTCAGGGGAAAAAAGGAAATCAATTGACTCACAAAACTGTGAGATAGTCAGTAGTGGACTGGCTTCAGTTAGTTTGATGACGGTTGGAACTATTCCTTAGTTCCAACTTCTCCCTCCATCGCTGGGCTCTGAGAATGCTGAGAGCAGAAAGGAATGCTGGGAAGCAAGACGCCACCACCGCGTAGCTTCCATCCTCTGTTGAGCAGGAATGGGGTGTGGAGATGGGACAAAAACAATTGGGCTCTGGGCTCTGCACCCAATTCTTCATTTTATTTTTATTTTTTAGAGGGAGAGGGAGGAAGGGAGGGAGGGAGAGAGAGAGAAACATTGATGTGAGAGTGCAACATTGATCAGCTGCCTCTCGCACAACCCCTACTGGGAATGGAGCCTGCAACCTTTCATTGCATGGGACAACGCCCAACCAACTGAGCCACACGGGCCAGGGCTATGTGCCCTATTTTATTTATTTTTATTTTTTAATATATATTATTTTAAATATGTTTTTTATCAATTTTTAGAGGAGGAAGGGAGAAGGATAGAGAGATAGAAACATCATCGATTGGCTGCCTCCTGCACACTGTCCACTGGGGATCGAGTCCCAACCTGGGCATGTCCCCTGACCTGTAATCTAGCCGGTGACCTCTTGGTTCCTGGGTCACCACTCAACTGCTGAGCCACATGGTCGGGCTCTGTGCCCAATTTTAAACAAAGCACTTAAGACAGAGACTAAGCTGGGGGCTTTGGCTCAGTTCACACAGTTTTCCCCTGGAGCTGAGGATGGGGTCAGCCCACTCTCTCCTCTTTGCAGCAATTATTTTAAATATTCCTGGTCTCTTCAGGCATTCACTGTCCTTCTCCCCCATTTCACAAAGAAGTTACAAGCCTCTCAGATGAAAACTCCTTTGACTTCCTGTCCCCAGCCTACCTACATCGATATTGCTGTTAAATTTAAAAAGGTGCCCTTTCCTTCCTCTGGCCAATCCTGCTGCACAAGATCCCATATACTCTCCTACCTTCTCAGGGACCTTGAACTCATCGTTATCTGCTTCCTGTCTATACATCTATCCATTTCCCACACATCTATTCTTCTAATCTTGTAATCAGCAATTATTGAGCATGTATGTGCCAGGATCATAAAATCCATTGTAAAATAAAATTAACATCTATCCAGTTGCATGAGCCAGAAATCTGGGAGATCTTCTCCTCACCCTGCCAACCCAGTTAATTACTAACTTGAAGATCTCTGTCTGTCCACTTCTCCACACAACAGTCCAAGTGACCCACCATCTCCTTCTCTTTCACTTGATCATGTTACCCCTTAGGCAAAAGACTCTATCTAGGTTTTGACATTTTTGACTCAAAATTAATGAAGCTGGATTATATGCCCATTTTAAGCTTTAAAATTTTATAAATTACATCTAGGTCTGTACATTGCAATTAGAGATATAATTTAGCATTTTTAACATTATAGGCCTTATATGCCGGGCTCCGCACTCCCTCAGTTCTGCTTCCGCATCATCCAGATACTCCCAGCAACACCTTTTAAAGACTAATCTTATGGGCAATAAAATAACAGGAAGGATTCAGAGGCCGAAGACTGTAAGTAATGATAAATTTGAATATATATATATATATATATATACACACACACACAACGGAAAATGTAGATATGAAGTTATGGTTTTAGGGTCGCTTCAAACTTACTTTAAAAATTATATGTCAGAATCTTATTTAGGTGCTTCCTTAGGTCTGGATAATAGGATTTGTCCATCAATAGCTGCTGAATCAGTGTTTGTGGAGGAAAAGAGGGCCCGGGGCTTCCTACTCTGTGGTCTTGCTGATGTCACTCCTCAGGAATAAAATTCTGATATTGAAATAATTAAGCCTGAGAGCACTTATTCAATTACAGTTCAGTAAATACGTGTAAAAGTCAGTTAAGTCTGCCTCTCAATTTCCTCCCCTTTTTTCACTCATTTACAATAATCAACTAGTAGCATCAGATTCTTTATCTGAGTTCCCTGGCAGAACAGAGTTTCAGAAGTCAGTTTAACACACGTGAGAAATCTGCCCTCCAAAGAAATTCTTGGAATGCAGATTAGCTTGAGGTATAGCACATACTTGAAGATTTATTAAAAATATTTCAGCTTAGTTCATGTGAAACAGCATTCACATCCTCACCCACCGCCTTCTTTGTACTACTTGAATACACATTACACTCTTGCTCCAATGTCTTTCAGGATCCCCCCCCTAGAGATTTGCATACCTAAAGAATTCTAAGTGTTATGCTAAGTGAAATGAATTCAGAGAAAGACAAATGCCATATGATTCCACTTATATGTGGACTCTAAAAAACAAAATAAATAATCAACAGAAACAAACTCATAGATAGAAAATAAACTTATGGTTGCCAGGTGGGAGGTGGTAGAACTGGGGGGAAAAAAGGTGAAGGGGAATTAGCCACAAGGATGTAAAGTGCAGGAGAAGGAATATATAGTCAATAATATTGTAATAACCACGTATGGTGTCAGGTGGGTACTAGACTTATGGGGTTATATAACTGTCTAACCACTATACTGTACACCTGAAACTAATGTACTATTGAATGTCAACTGTAATAGAAAAATAAAAATAATTTTAAAAAATTCCTTCTCTCTTGAGAAAAATTAAATAATTCGATCAGAGAAAATATGCTATTGTAAGGCCACTTTTGAAGGTGTAATTCCATGGCTCATATCTAGTTATTGGACTAAATGTTTGTTGCAGTATTTCTAAAATGCAGTTAAGAGGCGACACACAGAGAGGGAATAAACAGGTCAGGAACAAACCCAATTGAGACCCTTGATCAAGTAGGGCCACATTATTAATGCCCACCGTTTGCTTGACTCACCAATCTCTGTGGAGTCATCTCTGACCAAAATGTGAAACTCTACTATATGTCTGCTTGTTTCTGAGAAAGCCTTTTCCAAAAGGAAGCAACATTTAGTTGGTGTGTATGGGACCACAAGGGCTTTTAAGATGAACTCCATCCCCATTTCACTCCACAAAGCGAATGTTTCTACCATGGGAGATCACAATTCTATGGTTCAGAAAGCTGCAAAGTAAATGCATTTAGTGGGGACCCACTATGTTTGAGAGATTTAGAAGGATGATGTGATGGTCTAAAGCTAATTGTGGGACATTATCCTACTGAAAACATAAATCCTAATAATGAAGAAAGTGTCTTGTGGACCCCTGGCTTGTGTACAGTATAGAGACCCCATGCAAAAAGCCGAAGGTCCAGGAAAGGCAAAAAATTAGTTGGAACTTCTTCAAATCTATGTAAGGTCTGACTTCTTAAGCAAGGCTATGAGACAAGTCAGATAAAGACAGATGGAAAAGGAATTTATACATGGCTGGAATGTAAGAACACCAATGATTTTTTACAACAAACAAAAAAGCACTGCATTAACACAAATGATAAAATATTAAGGAATTTTTAGATCACTCCAGATATGGGCTATCTTTTCTTCCTTAGCAGGAAATGGCTTTCCACTAGTTCTCTTTATGACAAGTGGCAAAATATGTACAAGAAGGCACACTAAATGGCCTAATCCAGATCGGACAGTGATCTTGGTCTCATTAGTAACAGTGACTTTTAATGATGCTATAACACGAATTATTCATCATCTTCCTTAAAAGCTCCAATATCTATTTAATATTTATATTGCAGGTACCTACTAAACACAAAAGAAAGATTGACGATGTCTTCCTACCCAATGTGGCAGAAAATGTTCAACTTTCAGCTTTTCAAGTTCAAACAGCTCCATCCAGAATCCCATTTAGACCCGATTGGTAATCATAAATCCTTTTATTTCTATAAGCACTTAAATAAAAGTGATTCTAAACTCCATTAACCCTTTGAACTAATATTTATTATCAGTGCTGTGAAGATAGTGTAGAAGGGCTGACATGACTATACCTTGAATGTCCCAGGTGAAGTAGGACATGGCCTTAGATTGTAAAACGTAAGCATTGGTTTGCATAACTACCATGTGGGCCTTGCCTCTGGCCACCCAGCAGCCTCTCCATCTGGGTTCCAGAAATACTGACTAGATGAAATAGCCAGGAGAGAGGGCATTTCTACTAAGCATTATCTACTAACAAGTGGAAAACTAAAACAGGTTAATCCAAATAAACTTCCAAGCGCTCATTTCTATTTGTTTCACTTAAGAACATCATTCTCTCTTAACAGGTTTTTTATTCTTCTACAAATGCCAAAACTCTCTTCAGAGTTTTATAAATTTATAATCCACATCTTTTTATTCAGACAAGAAAATCTATCTTGGGTAAAATAATAAATAACTAGATGAATGGAACAGAATATACCAGAGAAACATATTTACATAAATTTATATATATGTGTATATATATATATAAATATATATAGCTTTTCATAATTAAGAAGGTTGAGTCTATCTGAAGTAGATTAAATCATCACCTTACACTATACACAATGAGTTTCAAATGGATTAAACATCTATATGCACATACACATGCACACAGACATATACACAAATTTATTTCTGAAATATATAAAAAAACACAAACCAAAAGCCAAAGGAATATTGATGACTTTGATATCAAAGCTAAAAATTCAACAGGACAAGATATGGTGCCAGTTACCAATTTACAAACCTCTCAGCTCCAATTTCATCTTTGTCTGCTGCGAAATAATTAATATGGATCCTGTATTTCTCCACTGCCAACTGGCAAAATGTTGTTTTGTCAGTAGAGGGTGCTGGAAGGATCCTGGGGGAGAAAGAAGGGTTTCTCTCCCAGGTTCTGGGGTCTCCTTTGGGCAGGCAGGCTTCTGCAGTGCACATGGCTTCTGCAATGCCCTGATCCAGTGAATTCCTATAATGGTTTCTGACCTCATTGTTGAAGGGATAATTGGAACTTCCCCTTAAAGGTTTGAAAGAAAGCTAGGGCAGTGGGCTCTATCACATCACATCTTAATTCACCACTTTGGCCTATGCAGAAAATAGATGGATCTTGGAAAATGACTAGGAACTACCAAGCCCACACCTTAACCAGGTAGTGATTCCAATTGTAATTGCTCTCCAGATGTGGTATCTTTACTGGGGCAAATAAATATGTCTCAGGCACTTGTTATGCAAATATAACAGCTTTTGCTCTACATCAAACTGCAAGGACCACAAGAAGTTGTTTGCTTTACTCTAGAAGACCACTGTATACCTTTAAATTCTTCCCTGAAAGCTCTGTCAATTCTCCTACTCTCGTGATCATTATATTCCATAAAATATATTGGTTCACTCCATCAATAATGCTGATATCATGAGCAGAAAATAGTTAAGTACTTAGGTATAAGAACTAGAGGGTGAAAGATAAACCCTACAAAAATTCAGCGTCTTTAGCCTCATGAAAATTCTCTAGGGGTTCAATGGTTGAGAATGTTAAAATATGCCCCTTCAAGATGAAAAACAAGTTGCTTCATCTCACTCTATGTATCATGAAAAAAAGCATGATGCTCAATAGGCCTTTTTGGATTTTGAAGGCAACATATACCATATTTGAGTGTGATGCTGCAACCCACCTAGAAAGTCATCCATAAGATTACTGATTTTTTGTTGTTAATCCTCACTCAAGGATAGTTTTCCATTGACTTTTAGAGTGGGAGGGGGAGAGACAGAGACAAACATTGATGTGAGAAACACATCTATTGGTTGCCTCCCACAGGCACCCCAACCATGGCCAGAGATCAAGCCTGCAACCGAGGTACATGCCCTTGACTGGAATCAAAACCTGGACCCTTCAGTCCTTGGGCCGCCACTCTATCCATTGAGCCAAACCAACCAGGGCAAGATTATCGATTTTGAGTGAGGACCAGAGTTAGAAAAGGCTCCATTGTGATTTTGAGTTTCAATACAATCTGCTTTGCCATGTTCCTATGATCCAGCAATACTAAAGATATTAAAAAATGTCCTGGCATATAGGAACACTGTACAAAGTCTCTGTCAAAGCACCAATTAGATAACAGGCTGACCCCTAAGATTTTGAGCAAACCTATGCACTCTTCTGAAGGTAACTACCCTCCTTTTGTGCCTTGGTAGACAATGCCTAACCATGGGATACTGGGTGATCATGTAGCCTGAGCTTCCCATAACAACATGGGTGCTGTAGGACCCACCTAATAAACTTGAGCATGCACAGATTGCTTTTCACTCTATAGGCATACAAAGTCATTCCTTCAACTATCATTTCTAAGGCTCTATCACAGCAGCAATCTATCATCAGTGGAAGTGGTATACATTCAACTTAGCTTGCTGGGCAGGTCTGAAAGGTACAAGTGGCTTCCATTGAACATATGGCTCAAACTATTTCAACACCAACTCGTTGCCTCCTCTCTCTGGACTTGGGTGTTACTAACAATTAGCTAGCCAAGAAAGAAAAAAGAGTCAAGCTTGATTTATGGATAGGTCTGCATTTGTCAGTTCAAAGCATGACTGCATTTCTCATCCCAGCAACCCCAAGGGGTACTGGGTTGGAGGTCTTCGTTCGTAAGGGATTCTTTAACCAGGAGTACAACCATGAGTCTATTGATATAAGATCTCAGTAGAGGCTGCCAGTTGGCTGTCTTGGGATTCTTATGCCACTAAACCAAGAGGCAGTAAAAGGCATTACTCTACTGGCTGGAATGGTCAATCCTGAATACACAATGTGAAAAGACAGAGGACATCATTCAAATGCTGGAAGCAAAAATGTCAACCTAGAATTTTATATATAATAAAAATACCTTTCAAAAAACTAAGGCAGACACACAAAAACTGAGTTAATCAACAATATCTGTACCATCATAACTAAAAATATTAAAGGTTAAAGGACAATCTTTAGGAAGAAGGTAAATACCAGTAGCAAATTAATGGAGAGCACAGGAAATAGTAATTACATGATTGCCAAGTACACAGGACTTTTTATCATCTAAAAAAACTATTTTGAGCCCTAGCCGGCTTGGGTCAGTGGATAGAGCATCAGCCTGCGGACTGAAGGGTTCCAGGTTCGATTCTGGCCAAGGGCACATGCCTGGGTTGCAGGCTTGATCCCAAGTAGGGGGCGTGCAGGAGGCAGCTGATCAATGATTCTCTCTCATCATTGATGTTTCTATTTCTCTCTCCTTCTCCCTTCCTCTCTGAAATCAATAAAGAAATATTTTTTAAAAAAACTATTTTGAACCCCATTCTTATCAAAATAATAATCTGTCTCTAGCAACATTTCAGGGTATCCTCAAGCTTGGCAGAGTTTTATATTCACCAAACTTAACCATATATAAGACTAATATGAAACCAAAAGTTCATACTTTCTATAGCAAAATTATTAAATCCAATCTTCTGGTTTTTAGATATATAAGGGAGTATTATCTCTTCTAAGTCCAAATTCTGGGATGTAATATAGAATATAATCTTGGCCAAAACATGGACCAAAAGTACCAAACTTCACGTACTAGCCATGTGGCTTGATACTATTTATACAAAGTACTCTAAACAGAAGCCCAATTTTACTCTACATGCAATTTAAACTAAAAGGCAGTTACAAGCTTTTAGTTTTATAACAACAAATGGCAGTTTCATAAATTTGTTACTTGGTAGAGCTAAGTGGATGATGTCTACTGATTTGTGGAAGATCAATTTGCACATCACTCCATAGGCAAACAGTCATCCCTCCAACTATCAGTTCTAAGGCTCTGTTCTCCACTAATGAATACATAGTTTAGTTACTACCTGCTGGTCTTGGGGAGCAACAGAAATTGAGTAGACACCCATCTTCAAACAAAGTGATAATGTAAATTCACTAGCATTAACTGTCATAATCAAAAAGCAAACACACACTTCAGTTCATTAAAAAGAACAAATTCAATAAACATGTAGATTTATTTTCAATCAGTTTGGTACATGATACAGATTGGTTTTGTAGTTTTTCATGAACTAAAATAGAAATTTCTAAATACAGCAGTGTCTGCCTGTACAACAAATATTTTAAGATAAAATAAGGTATTTTGATAGAACTACATCTGCATGAAATAATCAGATGAAAAATCTGAAAAGGTTTCTATATACCTTCTGGATTAAAAAACCCAAAAATTATTAATGACTCCAGATACGAAACTGCTAAAGAAAGGAGGGGAAAAGGCTGTGAGTTCTGTTGCAAGAGCTCTTCTTGCAAAATCTAGTTTCAAGTGATAAGATTTTGTTGTTAGAGCAGTATTCAAAATTACCGGAGAGGCTTCATCAGCTACATTTTCACAAAAATTGCTGTATGTGTTGACATTAGTGTGTGCCAAGGTTTTCATATCTAGGTAAATATCTGTAGCCAACTTTTGCCACTTTGGAAAGAATGGAAATTCTACATACTTTCAAATAAATTTTGCATCTTATAGTACTCACTAGAAACTAACAGCCATGGCACCATAAATACAATTTTTGTGAGGTACCTAGAATATTACTAATGAAAACAAAAATGTGAGGTAAACCTACCTTTTCCCAAAAACCTTTGAAGCCAGAGATTTTAAACAATTAAGGCACTTGAAAACATTAGGTGTACGTACAAATGTGCAAGTAAAACAAACTTTAGCTGTACCAGTAAGTAACTAAGAAATAAGTAAATCTTCATTTAAGAACCTTTAACGTAACTATTTAAATGTAAGGAATTTTGGCTTATGAAATGGACCTAAGCAACTTGTCATTTCCTACCATAAAATATTGAAAACCAAAGGTTAAACTCAGCCACTATAGGCTAAAGAAACTAAAACAAAACTTTAATGACCTAAAAAAAAAGCATATTTTAACCTAATTTAAGCCTCTGAACTAATCCAATGTGTCAAAGGCAGGAGGGAGACGTATCCCTCTAAAACCAAAAAAAAACAAAACACAAACCTAGTGCTTTCTAAGAAACGAAAGAAATAAAAATATGCATGCTCACTATACTATAGGAATTGAAACTGAGAAGTATGGGAGAGGAGGAGAAAGGAAAAAAGAAAGCTCAACCTGTTTATCCAGGGCAATCATTAAAAATGTACAGTAATCTGATCAACCAAAAATCCTTCAGATTTTCTGAAATTACACTGGTCACACTTGCTGTCTCAAAACTTAAAATGGAAACAAACAAACAAAAAAAACAACCTAAAATGATTGTCTCATTTAAAGAGTTCATAAATGATTCTAAAATAACTGATTATTTCCTTCTTGCCTCATGAAAGAAGTTACGTTGGCTTGATGACAATCCTTTTGAGATACAACAGTGTTAGAATACTTTTTTGAAGTACAAAGAAAAATATAATTATATAAATTTTAGGCTCTATTATATTTTTAACAGCCACAAAGAAATACGTTGGGAGGTTCACTATAAGACTTTCAACTTTGTATAACATTCTTTAGCTTAATTGACTCAGGTCTAAACTAAAGTAGGTTAAGTTTTCAAATACTAACAGTACGGTATCTAAAAGCAGTTTACTACTGCTTACATCAACAGTTACATCCTCAGATCAACCTTCTACCTTCCTAAATGGGAACAAATCACAAGCATTTTAAGTTACAGTCTACCTTTCAGTCTGTCTTTTAAGGCACTGTTCTTCATTTTCTCAATAATATAAGGTGCTTTACAAGTATTAACAATAACCTGCTATACTTTAATGGTTTGTATTCTTTCCATTCGTTTAAATCTGGAATGTAAATCCCTGTGTGGCATCTTATTTCTAATGTAGAAAAAATAATTGTTATCAAGCACAAAATTTTATTCTAAGGGTACAGTTTTCTATATGGACATTAAACTTCAAATTTATTCCATTTTTTAAATGATAGCCAAAACGTCACCTGATTGATGCTCATTTGGCACATTCTTCTCAATTCTGGTCACTAAACTACATCCTGAGTTAGGATAAAATAATGCAGCTTTCAGGCTTTAAAATGACTAAATTTCACTGCCAAGAGTCATGAGGTTGTCTGCGCAGGACAATGTTTTCCATCACTTACAGAGTTACATTTGGCATGTCAAGAAAAGAGAACATAATCCCACAGCAGCAGCCATTTAAAATAAAAGAAGACAGCCACAAGGAGTCATGCAGAATATTTTAAATATTCCTGTTGAGCAAAATGATTTAATTGATTTTTCTTCAAGCACGATGCTCCAAAATATCCTATATGCATCCTTTGAAAATTTAAAGATCCTGGAATAGCGTCTTCCATGTGGGACATCTTGAAATATAATATTTTGGTTTCAATGAGTTACACGCCAGTCCTTGTTAATCTAATGGGTCTGTTTACAGAGTGTGGTAGTTTCGTTCTTTTGATTTGCAGAATTTATAGAGAAAGAAAATTACAGCCTGCACACCTAAGACAAGGACAATTCCTCCAATGAAACTGGCTGCATCAAAGGTAGACTTTCGCGTAGGTTGTGAAGTTGGACTTAAAGTAGTATTAGTTGAACCTGTTAAATAAGATAGAAGAAATAATAAGTCTCATGAGCCTCTATCATGATTCCAAGACCTACCTGAATTTCTATTTTGCAATGTGTTAAATTCTATAAAATATTTTCTCTTAAGTCTTTACAACTAGAACTTATATCTAATTGAGGAAGAAATTTATCATTCCCCCTTCGTTCTATCTGGTTATATCAAGTGGTTATGGCTCTATACAACTTCAAATATGAAAATGACAGAAAAAGACTCTCCTGATACATAAATTATATCCTGGAACATGTGAAGCACTTTTAAAATTTGCAATTGCTTGCCCGGCCTGTGTAGTTGTGTTTGAGTGTCAACCTATGAACCAGCTCGTCACGGGTTTGATTCCTGGTCTGGGCACACATGCCCAGGTTGCTGGCTTGATTCCCAGTAGAGGGCATATAGGAGGCAGCCGATCAATTATTCTCTCTCTTCATTGATGTTTCTCTCTCTCTCTCTCTCTCTCCCTTCCTCTCTGAAATCAATAAAAATATTTTTTTTCAAAAAATTTGCAATTACGCCGAAACCGGTTTGGCTCAGTGGATAGAGCGTCGGCTTGCGGACTGAAGGGTCCCGGGTTCGATTCCGGTCAAGGGCATGTACCTGGGTTGCGGGCACATCCCCAGTAGGAGATGTGCAGGAGGCAGCTGGTCGATGTTTCTCTCTCATCGATGTTTCTAACTCTCTATCTCTCTCCCTTCCTCTCTGTGAAAAATCAATAAAATATATTTAAAAAAAAAAAAAATTTGCAATTTCTTCAAACTATACCTAATTGTTAGAGTAAATATTAATATTTGTGTTTAAAATTCACATAACTTTAAAAATATATTTTTATTGACTTCAGAGAGGAAGGGAGAGAAGAGAGAAATAGAAACATCAATGATGAGAGTGAGAGAGAATCACTGATCAGCTGCCTCCTGCATGCCCCACACTGGGGATCAAGCTTGCAACCCAGGCATGTGCCCTGATCAGGAATCAAACCGTGACCTTCTGGTTCATAGGTCAAAGCTCAGTCACTGAGCCATGCCGGCTGAGCCTCAAATAACTTTATAATTTTACTAAACATATAAGGTAAATTTAAAAATTTGGTTACAATTTTTCAAATTACAAAAATAATCTTAAGTATCTGCAATTTATAATTCCATAAGCAAATGTATCTTATCTTATTACTCTGCATATTTTACAATATGAGAAAGTTATTACCAAGTCATGAGGAAAAAAAGTCACAAAAATTTGAATTCCTTTTCAAGGAGTAAAATGTTTCAAATGGAGCACCACTCACTTTAATAAAAAGCAATTTCATATTTAAAATAAATTCTACTTTTTTCTTAAATATCAAATAAATACTGGTTCTGGTGGCTATATATAATAAGTTAACCAGCTTGAAAATTAATTACAACTATTCTGTATTCTTCTTGTGAAGACAGATTAGCTTCATTGAAACTGAAATAAAGGTAGTGTAAGAATGAAGCCAAAAGAATAACCTACAAGTTGTATTAAAAGGGTTTTGGAAAAACATTATTTAATTCTAG
Source organism: Myotis lucifugus (assembly GCF_000147115.1). Classification (NCBI taxonomy): domain Eukaryota; kingdom Metazoa; phylum Chordata; class Mammalia; order Chiroptera; family Vespertilionidae; genus Myotis; species Myotis lucifugus. The sequence goes on along the minus strand of NW_005871426.1, from coordinate 126,385 downwards.
CATGTCATGCCAACTGTGATTACACATTAAAAAACTAGAGAAGGACTCTTAGCAAATCTATCATTATTGATTTAACAGCCTACTATGTTGTCCTCTATAAGAGATGAGTTTCATGCATACCATTCATGAGTAAAACTGGAAAATGATGGCAGAAACAGTAAAAGGCAACAGTATACATACATCCTGCTTCACTGTTAGTTTAAAAAAACCTCAATTACCTGGTGTAGCAGTTGTAGAAGAGGAAGGCATAGTTGTGGTTTTAGCTGGAATGTAAACAAAATGTATTAGAAACTTAAATTTCTAAACTTCCTAGTTATCTAGCATCTACCTTTTTAAAATTATGCCACCAACTTCAACATGCTTTCAATTATTTAGAAAATAAAGGCCAAATTTCAGTTAATGGTTCACTAACATCTACACATCCAGAATACTAGCTTTTAAATGTATTTTAAAACATTAAGAGATGTCATAAAATTGTATCCATGTTAACATCTATATGTAAAATGTATGTATACAACTGGATCATGTTTGCAAAAAGACACACAGAAGGGCAAAAATTAGTGTTTAGGTGAAGGAACTATCAGTTCTTTAGAAATAATATTGCTTCTAAGACAAAAACTATTAACTTCAAAAGTCAAGGTAAAAAACAAGTACAACTCAGCATTTCTTACATGGGTATCAAGATTTGCTTATCTTCTTCATTTCAGTGGGGTGGCAAACTTTTCTTAAAGGGGCAGAAAGTAAATATTTTAGGCCTTGTGCACTGTGTAGTGCAAAAGCAGCCAAAGACAACATGCAAATGAATGGGCATGGTTGTACTTCAATAAAACTTTATTTATAAGAGCAGGTGCCCTGAGGCCATAGCTCCCCCAATTTAGATGAGAAGAGCCCAAGGAAAGCTCTAGTCTACAAATTATATGAGCTCAAATAATTATCTGATGATGCCTCTAAAGAAATGTACATTCATGGGAAGAATTAGATTGAATGTAACATTTTAGGAACTAAAGCACAATATTAAAAGACTTCTGTTAGTGTTGATACTACTAATGGATATTAATATGTTAACACTGATGGCTATTTTCATACACATTCGTATTCTTTTTCTCTCACCACTGTCCACATTTTACCCACCCTGCTCTTGGTTGGACAGTTAGGTCACCTTTCATTTCTTACAGCGAAATATTTGATCTCATCTCCAATAGGACTGATTCCTATACAGAATTCCCAGCAGATTAGAGGGTATGATTATTTGAAGACGTATAATCCCTTCAAAGTTTTTGTTGCTTATACATTCTGTGTAACTGCAAAAAATGTACTTTACAAATTAAACATATTATCAATTTTTTTAATCTTAAGATTCTATTACTAATTTTGTCTGAACATTGACACATTTTTGCTTTTGACCAAAGCATTACATTAACAAAATTTTCAAAATTAGGCACTACTTAGTGAATATACCTCCACTGTCCTAGTGTATGTTCCTTTCATTAAAAAAAATAATTTATAGATTATAAAAGCTGTTATTGGTGATAGAAAATACAGTAAAGAAATTTAAGTAATCCCACCACTCTGAGAAGCATGTTTTTTTCCTGCCAGCCATTTCTCTAGGCATGTATGTAACAAATAAATAAATTATACTTAATATAGTTTGTCTTTCACTGAATATATTATGAACATTTTCCATTATATTTCTGGCATAATTTAGTCACTTTACTATAAGATGTTATTTATAAATATAATTATACTGTTTGTACTGGCAGAAGACTATTATAATTAACCCCACTGAACACTTTTCTACATAAATCAGATTTTCTTTGCATTAATAGTCCCTTATTTTCTAACTTGCTCTCTTCAGTAGTAGCCATTGAAAAAATGGAATAAAAGTTTGTTTTTCAACCATGAATTGCCACTCAATTGACACATTTTCTGCAAGCATACATCAAGACTCATGGGGAAGAAATTAAAAGTGGACTCACAATGATTTTGGGGAAATAATTTCCTCCTCTCTCCTTCTGCTCACATCCCACCTTCTGGAAATCAGTTTTCTCAACATCTATTTTCATCAACCTTTAATTCCTTCCTAGTCAATGACTTCTAATGGGCGCTAACGGTTTAAAAGGACACCACTGTGTGCTCTCCAAAACAAAGTTTCACAGCATTTGCAAATTTCAATGGCGTATTTCCAATGTAGCCGTAATCCAAGCTACCAACATGGTCTCGCGGAATGTGCAGTTGGAAACAGCTGTGCACAACTGGCTAGCAAAACCTGGTGAAAGCTATCTCATCACTGCCTAAGTCTTTTAAAATGAGCTCTTGTCCTTGTTACAGTATTGGACCATTTTTTCCTCTGAAAAACTACACCTAAATCACACATGCAGTTTCTTGGTCACACTTCTCTGGGCTTTCTTCTCTTCCCATCTCCACTCAGTCTCCTCTCCAGCCTTCTCCCCATGACTTAGACTTATTATTCCCAAGAATTTGGTCCTCAAACCCTATTCTCCTCCCTAAAAACTACTTCAGTGACTTTACTGCCTACACTGATTCACTTATCTGTACCAATTTTAGCTAAGAGCTCTCCCATCACCTCGCTCATCAAGTCCTAGGCCTTCTACTTCCTGAGTTCCATACATCTGCAACTCTTCCTCTCCTGGTTCTCTAGAATTACTGCCACAGGTTATCTAATCTCTGTGTTCACTCCTATCTTCTTCTCATTTGCTCTCCATATTGTAAGAAAAATCATTTTATTAAAATGCAAGTCTCATCACATGACCTATTTTGCTTCAAATCTATCAGCAAGGCATACAAAGGCACTTCCCAATCTGGCTCTTGACTTGTTGACTATCTAGTTTCACTCTTCCTCACCTTGTACTGGACACTCCAAATGCAATTCCCTGACCTCAATACATTCTTTCACATCTCCTTCACATGTGCTGACCTCCCTGCTCCACTTGGGAAATTCTCCACATATCTTACCAGGGTAATATCAACACTTGGTCAGTCAGCATACTCAGGAAGCTGTTTCCATAAATGCCATGATATTCAATACACACACCTTCCCTTACAAATCCCTGAACACACTGTGCTTACTTACTTCACAGTTCCTACAACAGACCAAATGCTATCTTACTTCTGTCTCTGTATCCCTATCATCTAGTCTAGTACTTGTACTGGAGTAGATGCTTTTAAATTATTTACTCGTCCTATCAAATTGCTGAAGATTTTTAAAAGGAAGGTATTAGCTAATGCTATAGAGAATGGTGAAAAACTTTCAAGTTGATGAAAATGAAAAGCAATCAGTTTTGAGAGTCTTAAAATAACCATTTAGGAATGCTATTTGAATCACTTCTGTCAGAGATGATAGCAAATATTTCCCTTTAAGGTATTCCAACCTATTTAACCAAGAGCACGATGTGTAAAGTGTATACAACAAAGGGACATAATTCAAACCTGTAGGTACATGTTATCCAGTTTCATAAGGTTATGTATTTAGATATACACATAGAAAAGACTAGAAGAACTTAACCACTTTTAAAACATTTTGGTTTGCCTCTGGATGATGGGAATTATAGTGAATTTTAATTTCCTTTAGGCTTTTGTATTTCTGAGGATTTCCACAAAAAGCAGTTTGCAGACTCGATGTACAAAACTATGGGAAATCCATTCAGATTCAATAAATGTGAAACACCAAAGCTATGTGTCATTGTCTACTAAATATGTCTAATTTTTTAAGTCATACTAACAACTTTTAGGTTTTTACTAAAATGTTATCAAGAGAGCTTAAAAATCCTAAAAGAAGGAAAAAGGAGAAAAACAGTCAATTATCTTGTATTACCTGTAGAATTGGTTGGCAACGGAGAGGCGGTGGGCACTATTTAAAAAACAAACATATTAAGTCAAAACTTTCTAAAATATCACGATCTATAACACTATTTCCTAACCTGCAGTCATTTGAGTACCACTTTACAATTTTTATATTTTAGTACCACCTGTGAAGGAAGACTGACAGTGAAGTACCACACTCCCCTTCTTTAGAAATAGTAGCAGCAATTTTTAGTGACACTTCCCTCCCCTCAGCAGACATTTCTCAATCTCTCCTGCAGCTAGGTAGCCATGTGTAACTTCTAAGAAGCATATGTAAAGCAGATATGGGCTTCTCTTTCCCTTCCTCTTCCTGCTAGCAGAATAACCAATTATGTGGCCGAAACATGAGAACTCGCCTTGTAGAGTAAGGTCAAAGCCATTTTTGAGGAATGACAATAAAAGCCTAGAAGGAGCCTGGGTCACTAATGGTTATAAGAACTGCTAGTGAGCCAGACTTCTAGCTGCACGTGAGCCAACTTCCTTTACACGAGAGCAGAGTAAACCTATTTCTCAAACCACTGTAAATTGATAAATCATCAAATAAGTAATGTCTCTTAAAATGTTTTACTTAATCTTGTTTCTAAGCAATATTAATCACAAAATTACGTCTGATATAGTTATTAGTTTTTCCTAACACATTTAAATAACTATTAATGTTTGTTCATTTACCACCGAAACCATGTTACTACACTCTATATAGGGTATAACTGTTCTCATACTGATAAAATTCTTAGTTAGAAAGTTCAAGTTGGGATGGGGGAGATGGGAAAGCTCCTACCAAAATTAAATAAAGGTAGTCTTTCAAGGTTATTGACACTCCTCAGAAAAACCTTTTACTTAATTTAATTACCTTGCACCAAACTAGAAATTTGACTTTCCTATTAATCTATAGTCTTGCTAGAAAAATCCGCTGTTCCAGCTAGGAATTTTAACTAATTCCTGAGTAAAGGTTAAAGAGTAATCAAGTTCCTCAAATTAAAGCACAAAAAATGAATGAATACAGAGAAGATTCATTTAACCACAGCATAAACTATGCTGGACATTATGACATTCACCAGTACCATAAGCAAGGAAGTGCCAGAACAAGACTGCCCAGCCCTGTAAAACCCAAATAAAGAGAGGGTCTAAACTGCAATGAATTTCTTAAAGAGTGAAAATAACAATAACAATAATAATGGAGGAGGCATCTGTACATACAGCATTCCACAGTATAACCAAATCACTAAACCAAGCTTCAAAACACTGTCCTTTGAGCAATCAATATAAATGCCATTCATACTGAAATTTCTAACAAGATTAGAACTATGATAATGCTTCAAACCAAATACTGACATAGGCTTTCTGAAGCAATGAACTTCCTCGCCCTAGCAGCCAATGTGAATACTTACCAGAACAGAAATTTGTACTATTCACCACCTGGCAACCAGTAACTGTTGAATTTTGTGAGCAGTAGCTTCTACCTGCTATGGAAGAAAAACAACAACAAACAAGTTAAACAGCACCAATCACTCACTCTTATTATCTCTAACTTTGTTACTCAGCTCTAGAATAGCTTCCCAAAATTGAACTCAAGTTTATCCACAGACCAACAAAATACTGTTACTCTTTTCCCCATTGTTTTAGCAATATTATACAGGATCTCCCCAAATATTATCCTCTTAAAACCCATATGAACATACTGAACAGATAAACTTAGATCTTAGGATTGTGGTATGACTAGTGCACAAGGAAGGCTGCTAGAATCCACAGGAGGGTGAGTCAGTAGGGAGAAGTGGACAGGATCTAATAAAGGCTTAGTAAACAGGGGAGGTGCCCTAAGGCAGCAGGAAGTCCTCTGTTCCAGATCTCTGCGTTAGTCTTCTACACTTTCTAAAACCAATTCCTGGGTGGGAGACTTATAGCAAGAGTAAGCAGTTCTTTCCCCAACATATCCTACAGAAGGGCATTCAATCTCCAAAACTTGCCAACTCTGCCATACATGCGGGGTAGGGATAAACTTTTAAATTCCATTTTATCACTTAAAAAAAAAAAAAGTGACTCTGCTACAAGAGTAAACTTAACCTCCAATTGACCCAATACCCTAATTTTAAAAGAGTCTCTTAAACTTTGTTAGTGATGTAATGTTAAAATTTTCAGTGAAGAATAAAGAAGCGTAACAGGTAGCTTTGACTTTTTCTTTATATATAAAAAAATTGTTATACTGATAAAAAAAAAAAAAACGCAAGCACCTTACATTAAGAAAACAGTTATTTATGCTATAATCCCATGGTTCTAACAAAAACCTAACTGGCATTTCAAAGTATCTCCATCTAATTCTTTATCTCTCAAATTAAAGCTAACTTAACAAAACCACAGGAAAAAACCAAGTCTTCCCTCCTCATTCTTCTCCTCTATCTTAAGTTTATAAGGTCTCTCTATAGTTCATCCAGCAGAACACACTGAGGATAAATGTCTCAAACATTTTTCTGGGGAAGTTTCCAGAACATTTCACAACTTTCTTTCACAGCTAATTTCAGTATATCCTACACAATGGTCTATATTATAGACTCTGTAATCTCTCTTCCTTTAAAACTTTTGAGCCTTAATTACCAAGTTTAAGGAATTAAGGGGGAAAGTGGGTGGTGGGAGACAAGAAGAGATTTTAGAGCAGCCGTGGGCAAACTACGGCCTGCGGGCCCCGGCCCGTTAGAAATGAATAAAACTAAAAAAAAAAAAGACCGTACCCTTTTATGTAATGATGTTTACTTTGAATTTATATTAGTTCACACAAACACTCCATCCATGCTTTTGTTCCGGCCCTCCGGTCCAGTTTAAGAACCCATTGTGGCCCAAGTTTGCCCACCCCTGTTTTAGAGGGAAGTGTTAAGCAATTGGCACTGTAAAGGAAAAGTATTTGATTTATAAAAAAATAGTATATACTATTGTAAACATTCTATGTAACTTTTGAATGTTCAAGAATATTCTGTTGTATATTTTAAAATGTTGCAACAAAAGTTCTGTGTACTCAAAAAATGAAAAAAATCCAAACGTTTCTTACCTTCTTTACATTCCATCCAAAAGCAGGAAATATTAGCAATATCATTGCTAGCATTAACACAGGAGACACAGCTGTTGTGTTTTCCACAGATTTCTGGAGTGGGGAGGAATGCATGAAATCAATTAATTGGCAACTGATTTTGAATTTGTATTACTTATCTTTTTTTAAACAGTAGGCATTATATACAGTACCACACTTACTAACTCAGAGAAATGGTAAAACTTTATAGCCTATCAACAGATAAAAGGGTAACAAACTGGGATGTTATTCTATCATTAAAAGGGGGAAATCCTGTTATACTCTACAACATGGATGGTCCTGAAGACATTATGGTAAGTAAAATTAGCAAGTCACAGAGGGACTGATACTGCATGATTCCACTTATACGAAGTATCTAAAGTAGTCAAATTCAGAAGCAGAAAGTAGAATGGTGGTTGCCAGGAGCTGGAAGGAGGGGAAATGAGTATAAAGTTTCATGCAAGAGGAAAAGTTCTAGAGATCTTCTGTACACCACTGTGCTCATAGTCAATACTGTACAATGCCCTTAAAAATTTGTTCAGAGGGTAGAGCTCATGTGACTTTTTTAACCACACACACACAAAAAACTTTATAAACTGGTTTACTAAGAAATTCTAATAATTTCAAATGACTTAGGAAGCCAGAGTTAACTCAAGAGAAAGGGGGGAAAACACTCAGTACTACTTCATGATACCTATCTAAACAACCTTCCTTTACATGGCAACTCTTTCACAGACACCCAGGATTTCTTGATGCATTTTAGAGCATCCTTAAAAAATACAAATATTGGGAAAAAGACTATTATAAGGTCAACAATACAGACAGGGAAATTACTGGCCCAAAACATCAGAAGAGACACTAAAATTTTTAACAGTAATAAAGATGTATGACAGGTTGAACCCAAGATTTGATGATGCCCATTCTGAAAAACCTCAGAGATTTGTAATTCATAAATGATCCACTCTTTCCTCGGTCCTCCATAACTGGAGGATAAGAGCAACACATTTGGAGGGAGCTGCATTCATGTACATGTAATATAACTAGTTAGCAAAGTCTTTTTCAATAATTTAAGCCCAGAAACCAGACTTCAAAGAAGACTAATTACAATTCAATGTCTGGACAAACAAATGGACTACAGAACTGGACTCCATCCATTTCCTAGAAGCTAGATGCCTCCAAAAAACATTCTCCTTTGCTTTCTCTGTACCTCAAAAAGCAACCCTGTACAGCACAGAAGTGTTGCATGTCAACATTTCACCATCAGTACGACCAGAGACTAGGACACATATATGATGTGTGTGTGTGTGTGGGGGGGGGGGGGGGGGGTCAGTTTTCAGGTTTGTTTACAGGTGAAAAATGTTACTTGTTTAAAATCTTTTGTGCTGGATGATGAATGTTTGGGTAGCAGAGCGAATGATATTTATAATGAACTAAACTTGCTATCTTTCAGACTGCAGCCTATCCAACTACTACTTACAGGAAACACAAATTATCTCCTTTGCACTCATTTAAATCACACAAAGGCAATTAACTTCATATTTCCAAGCTTGTCTTTAAAAATCAAAAAGCACAACAAAACTACAATTCTGAGAGAAAACTGCCAAATAATCAGGAGACAAAAACGTATTTTGCTCTATCCCCTTAAAAATTGTGCGGTTAGAACTTGTACTGCAATTTACTTTCATTGAAAATTTTTTTTAACGTTTTTATTGATTTAAGACAGAGAGGAAGGGTGAGAGAAACATCCGTCTGTTGCCTTCTGTGTGCCCTCTACTGGGGATGTGCCCTGACCGGGAATCGAACGGACCTTTCCTTTCCGTGCATCAGGAGGACGCTCAACCAACTGAGCCACACCACCAGGTCTGAACATTTTAAAACGTTACATCTTTCTGACTCTAACAAACAATATTAAGTTCATTATATATTTTACTAAGCTTTTATAAAATACAAAAACTAGGGAAGACATTGTAAAACAGTATGATCAACCTGGAAAAAAAAAAAAGATAAAAACCAGCCCGGCTGGTATGGCTCAGTGGTTGAGCGACGACCCAAGGACCAGTAGGTCCCGGTTCTGTCCCCGGTCATGCCCGGGTTGCGGGCTTGCTCCCCAACAGGGGGCACACAGGAGGCAGACAGCCGACTGATGATGATTCTCAGGGATGTTTCTCTCTCTCTCTTCCTCTCTCTTTCTCTCCCCCCCCCCTCGCTTCCTAGCTCTCTAAAAATCAAATTTTAAAAGATATATTTAAAAACCAGCAGTTCTTCAGTCAAAATACCCAATGTTTAACTAGAATAACCAATCGCACTAGATGGCAGGTTTTATACATCTAGTGTTCCTTCGCCTCCTCTCCCATCCACCTTCCCCTCTTTTTTGTCTGGCCACACACTGCCGATTCCTCCTTTAGGATTCCGTGTGCGCCTCCACCAGCGGACCGCAGAGCTTAACAAAAGGTGCGCTCTCGGCTGGATTCTAGAAAACAGACAGACCTGGTTCCAACCCCAACTTCACAATCGGCTAAACGTACGGTCCCGGCAGAGTGACTCTCTCTCTACTTCTTGGTTTCACCATCTACCTTCTAGTTTAGCCTCGGAGACATATGCGAAGTTCTGGGTGCACGCATGGGTAACTTTTCGACGTTTTCACACGGCACGGGGTGTACAGTTTTAATTCATTTAATACTCAAACCTCAGATAAATCCCGTGCCTATCCGCAAGGTTATCTTAATTAAATCTCTGGCTAAACTCTGAGACACCAGCGAAAGTTCATGTCTTCAGTTTCCCTTTCCCGCTTTGGCCAACTTCCGGAGAAGCCTGCTGGCGGGGAGAGGACCTGGCGGACAAATGACTCCCCCACCCCGGGCAAGGAGCTCGGTCTCCTCGGCCCAGAACCAACCCCGCCGCCGCCGCCGTGGGGGGAAGCCCCGTCCCCTCTCCTGCGCACACGCGAGGCTGGAGCCACTTTCATCAAACACCGCGGACTGGGACGCGGGTCAGGAACTGTGTTAGGGCCCGACCGCCCCTTCCCATCGGGGCGCTTCCCCACCCGGCCCCCCGGCCCCAGCGGCCCCCGGCCCCCCGCGCCCGGCCCCGGCTGGACTTGGACGGACCGCCATGTTGCAGGAGCGCGGATCGCCCTGGCCCCGCGCGCACCACCGGCAGGAAGGCAGCTCGGCCGCGCGGGAGGGCGAGCGAGAGTCGGGAGCCGAGGGGACCGTCACCCACCTGGTACGACAGTGGTGAGCGGCGCGACGGTCGGCGGCGTCGTGACTGTGTGGTTGGGGGGCACTGAAGTCACGTTCGGGGCCAGGGTGGAGTTCTGAGCCGCGGTCAGCACACACAGCGCGGCCAGGCAGGCGGCGGCCCAGAGCAGGCGGGAGAGTCCGGACATCGCGACTCCGCGCTGGGGTTGCGGCGACAGCTGCAGCGCAAGATGCTCCCCGGCTCCCTCTGTCTCCAGCGGCGTCGGCTCCCAGACTCCGCTCCCCGGCGGGAGCGCGCCGGGGTCACGTGCAGGGGGCGGACAGGGGCGGAGGCGGGGAACGGGCGATACCAAGTGGAATCCTCCGAGAGGGGGGCAGAGACATCGAGAAGAAACGGAGGGAGGCTGTCCCTCAAAGAGACTATACTATATAACCAAAACACTGGAAAGACATCGGAAACTATTTTCTTTGCCCTAAGAGTGCCATACAGGACGCAACTGGGCTTTTCCTGTTACTGCATTAAGAAAATCTCCCCCCATGGCTTGGATGGGACAACCTACATGACGTGGCGTACGGCGTCCTCCGGAGCGACCCGCGAGGCCGTAATTCCGCGGCCTCACGTGACGTCAGGGCCCCGCCTCGCGACCCGAGTCCCGCCGGGCCGGAAGTTGATTCGTTGCTGAGCGCTCAGAGCCTGTGCTAGAATTAAGTTTGTGCGGTGCTTCCGCGTTCGCCAGGTCTTGCATATGTGCTTAGTAGGACCCGTGCTTTTTACCGTGGAAATCGACTTTCCCGTAAGTCACCCCGTGTTGGGACTCCCGGGGGAAATGGAGGCCAAGTGGTTAAGGCTTCTGCTCCGGCGCCCACGTAGCGTGCGCCGCCGAAACACCCAAGCGGTCTCCTTGCAGCCCGAGCAGCCCACCGTCTGCCTTTCACACCTCCCCAACCTGATCTTTCCGAATTTCTTGCTATTTCAGTCCAGCGGTAGCAGCAGCCAGTCCGTGCCACCGACACAGTCCAAAAGTCGAAGACGATCTGAGTAGGAACTCCATCTGATGCGTTTTAAAGGTGAGTAAACAGATTCGTAAAAGTCACCTGACCAAGACGCTGTTTGCGTCCGGGTTTGATTTCGAAATGCCTGTCACTGCTTGGGCTTTTCGTAACGGTGAGCGCCATCTGATGCCCAGTCTCGCAGAAACATTCAGTGCAGCCATGCTTACATCAAGGGTAAAAAATGGATTGTAAAAGCTAAGTATTCAATGTCGTCTGTTTTCGGCTTTTTGTATTTGTCATGTAATCTTAATTGTGCACATCTAGCCTAATAAAATAACACACGAACAGTAATTACTTCTGTGAGATCAGCTTTGTTATGAAAGCACCAGAAAAAGATGACTGCATCGCGCTGTTAAACAAAACCTTCCAGGCCAAAAGTTGTCGGGAAAGGATTTGTTGTCCTGGGACTTGCAGTTTGAACCGTTAGCAGCAGAGCTTGATGGAGAAGATATGTCCACCTTCTTGGGGTTGACGGGGGCTCTTTTATAGAATGAGTTTGGAGCAGAAAGATAAAAGTTGTTTTTAAATTTACATTGGCTACAGATAAGAGGGGGGCGGGAAAAGGTGAAGTGAGAAAATTCCAGGATAGGTGAATAGTCCATAAGGAAGAAGTATTTGAAAGTTCATGTGTAAGCAAGATGCCAACGAAGTGGATTTCAAGTTTCAAATTACATTCAGGAAGGTGAACAGTATATAGTGGGTTTCGGCCTTCTGGCTGTTAACTGATTAATTGCCCATGTCTCTTCTACCCTCAGGCCCGCTGTCATTTAATTCAGGACTTACCATTTTTCTCTTGTCGGCGCTTTATCTTTTCTGGCCTCGATTTGAAAGCTTTTATAACTCCCTAGGTTCTAATCATTGGGGTCCTTCTGGAGCCTGATGACTATGGACATACACAAAAAGACTACACTAGTTGGAGATTTGCTCAGATATAAATAAGAAACTGACGATTTTCGACTGATCCAACCTATGATCCAAGTATGAGAGTGCAGCCAAGTAAAATAAATGAGGTCCCATCATCAGCCTTCAGTGAAAAGTCTGCTCTTCTCTTCTCTCAGGATACTTCTCACATAGTATTTATTTAGCTCCTGACTGACACTCAGACCAAATGAAAGCACTAGTCAACTTTTTTTTTAAAGGTTAAAAATATAATAAAAGTTCTGTTTTCTTCTCATACCCCAGTGGGTTATTTTGTTTATGCCCTAGGATGGACACACCCACTGCGGAGGCCATTGTTTTACAATTTGTCATCTAGTTGTTCCACTCTAGTCCTCAGATTTTTGTTAGTTCTTTTAAGGGGACATTTCACTCTGTTTTAAGACTAGAAACACATCGTTTTATTTTATTTTACGTGGCGCCTGTTGAGCTAGATCAAGGAAGACTTCCAAAGTCATTGTCCGCATTCCAGAGCAAGGACTGGCATCTATAATATGGTTTTAACAACATGTATTAAACTTTGTGTAATATTTAAATGTTTTAACCAAATTAGAGAAGGATAGTAATAAATCAAAGATTAGTAGTGAGCTAAAACTGTGTGTTCATATTATGAGTATTAACACCATGATTAGGATTGGTAATATATTAGAGATCTCTCATTAGGAGGCACTTCACTTTGTATACTTTGATAACTGTTCCAGGGTTTCAGAGGGGAGCATTACACTTTAGAGCAGTTGTTGTCAATCTTGGCTGAACTGGAACCATGTGGGGAGTTTTGAAAAATACTGATGTCTGGGTACTGATTTAATTAGTTTGGAATATTGCCTGGGCATTAGAAGTTTTAAGAGCTCCCTAGGTGTTTCTAATCTACAGCTTAGGTTGAAAGCCATTGCTCTACTCTAGCTTCTCAAAGTGCGGTTCACGAATATCATTTATACCACCTACAAATTTCTTAGAAATGCAAAATCTCAGCCTCACCTCAGTCCTCCTGAGTCAAAATTTGCATGTTAACGAGATCCATATGTACATGTGTACACCTGTGAAAGTTTAAGACTGCCTTACACTATCACTGTGGAGAACTATTATAATTCTACCTCCTAAATTGCTACATTTCTTAATAGTGAATATTCTAGAGCACTACATCAAGCAAGACATGTTGTAAAGTTTTTGAGACTTTGGTTTTTTGTTTGTTTTAGAAATGTAAAGTCGGGGTATGAGCAGCACAGGACTCCTGGATGGGCGGGAGTCACGCAGCCCAGCCTCGGTTCTCTCTAGGCTGGCACCTCAGATTGCACTTATTTTTATTTCTATTCCACTTCAAGCTCTGGGTCCGCTAGAGCTTTTTCCATGCTATCTCTTAGTCCTTTAGGAAACAGAAGAAAGCCCTCTTTCTAACTCATTTCTTAGGAACAACCCCCAGGTTCAAGCTAAACTACACCCTAGGCAGCTTTCTGGTAGCCTGCATTAGTTACTACTTCCCCTGTGCCCAGGCAGCCAGTGTGCGGCTGCCAATCTTGTCTTGTTGTGCTGATTTTCACCCAGAATACACCCAGATGGACATTCTGGTTATTAAAATATTCACGGGATTTTGTATTGACTGGGAAAGAGCACTGCCCTGTGGAGCCCGTGTCCCAGTCCCTCCCCAAAGCCCCAGACTGGCCTGCTGCCTCTCCAGCCCTGGAGGGCTCGCCTCCCACCACCCAGGAGCAGCAGGACCCTGCTCGGGGCCTCCAGTCTCTGTCCCTTCTAATTGATCAGTGTTTTCATAACTCCCTGCTGCTTTAATAAAAACCAAAGTTTCTTATCATCTTTCCTCATTCTTTCTTTTCTCTTGTCACACTTAAGTGTTTTACTTTTATCTTTCTTCCACATACCAGCATGCCAGTCTCTCATATATCTATGTCTTCAATACATCCCAGTGGTTCTTAACGTATGGTCTCCAGACCAGTAGCATCAGCAGCACCTGGAACCTGTTAAAATGCATATTTTTCTGCCCAGTCCAGATCCACTGAATCAGAAACTGGGATGAGACCCAGGAATTTGTGTTTTGAGAGGCTCAAGCATTTCTGGTACACACTAAAGTAAAAGAACCTAATGATTTACGATTTACATTTTCAAAGCCCCCTATCAAATACCAAACTTTGTAATTTATGTTGTACATGTTACTATTGAGTTTGCAACAAATATTTTATATGTTATATAACATTTATTTGAAATATGGACTGAATAGATTTGCCAGTTTTAAGTTGTGATTCCATTTGGGGAAGGGTAGTGAATAGTATAGTTAATATAGTACTAGTTTAAAAAATGAGTTTCCATACAGGAGAGAGTATCACCAGGTGTAATAGAGAGCAATTTTAATTTTGAGGATAGATTAATTCAGTCAATTGAAAATTAACATGGTGTTAATGAGAATGAGTAATACTGAACATAACAGGGACTTGATGTTTCTCTGTCAGTGGTAGCTTGACTGGTTTTTGTGGGTTGATATTCCAGAAAAGAAACTACTTTTTATTCAATATCTGCTCTGTCAAGTATCATGAGAAGTATCTTCACATATTATCTCAATCCACAGACCACTGTGAGATAGTAGTACGTCCATTTTACTAATGAAATTGAAGCCCCAAAGCAAATAATTGTTACTGATTTTATAAATGTACACAGAATCACTAGTGATTAGAGCCAGAAGGAAGCCAACACCTTTTTTACTTCTCTGCTTTTTTACTTCTCTGTTCCTTTTACGAATGAGGAAAGTGAAAGGTAAAGTGATTTGACCACCCATTGCTAGATAGCTGGGACTAAACAAACATTCCTTATTTAAAATACATATAGAGTATGGGATCCTGAGGTTACCACACTATTCATTAGTTAACAAATAATGGCACTGTTTGTAGTTGGGGCAAACAAATTCTTTAGATAGAATTTTAAATGTTTATCTCAAATCTCCCAAAATAAGAAAAATATGGCTTAGTGTAAGATACAGTCTATGGACTTGACTCTGCCATATCAGCCATTAGGGTAAGGTCATATAACTGACATTTTGAATAATCATTAAAATGGCTTTGCTCTCCTATTCGTAGGCTTGGAAAAATCTAAAATTCTTTCTGTTTAATCAAAGTCTTTCAATTTGGTTAAATCAAAGTGTTATATTTGCAGTTAATAGGGATAAGCTTTGAGTCCTTTGTAACAATCAGTTTCTCCAAACATGTTTAAACATACAGATCATTCTAATACATATTCTGATACAGAAGTATTATTTTGTGTGTACCTTTAAGTGGGGGTAATAAGGACCACTGCCTATACAGATCAGTAAAGCTTCTATACAGCCTGAAAATGGAAAGGGAGAGGCAGCAAAAGGACTCTGAATGTGCCATTCTATAGAAAGTTTGCAGCATTTACATTGCAGCTACACTGATCTATAAAGGGAGCTGCAATCAGTTTCTTACGTCCATGCAGATAATCCAATTCTTTCACATAAAATACTTACTGTCTTAATATATGGGTTCATTGCCAGTAAGAATTATTGTTTGTTAATACATGATTGATGCTTTTGTTTTAACCAGGATCTCTTCAAAGCATCAGTTTCATTCATCCAGTGCCTCACTAGCTGGTGGGAGTCCCTTTGAGAAGTCCCCAGTGTGACCACAGGAACCCATCCACCGGCCCAGAGAGGATCTGGAGGCTTCATTCAAACAGCCTGCGTTCTCAGCTTGGCTGAAACTCGGACTAGAGGAAGAGGAGATAGCTCCTCCTCAGTGATTCCCAAATCTGGCTGTTAATCAGAGTCATTGAGGAGCCTTTAAAAATACAAGTTCCGGACCGGAGGCCAAGGGGCGGCCAGCACCATGTTCGGCTCCAGCCGAGGTGGCGTGCGCGGGGGACAGGACCAGTTCAGCTGGGAGGATGTGAAGACCGACAAGCAGAGGGAGAACTACCTGGGCAACTCGCTGATGGCCCCGGTGGGCCGCTGGCAGAAGGGCCGAGACCTCACCTGGTACGCCAAGGGCCGGGCGGAGGGTGCGGGGATGAGCCGAGAGCAGGAGCTGGCAGCCGTGAGGCAGGCGGAGCAGGAGGCGCTCATGGCGGCGCTGGGCTACAAGAATGTGCGGAAGCAGCCCACTGGCCTGAGCAAGGAGGACTTTGTGGAGATCTGCAAGCGTGAAGGTGGTGACCCCGAGGAGAAGGGGGTGGACCGGCTCCTGGGCCTGGGGAGCTCCAGCGGTTCTGCAGGCCGAGTGGCCTTGTCCCGAGAAGACAAGGAGGCGGCCAAGCTGGGGCTGCCAGTGTTCACGCACCACGGCGTGGACAGCAGTCGGCCAGGGACCTCCCCAGCTCGGAAGAAGCCCAGGCAAGAGGAGAAGGTGGAGCAGGGTCCCCAGAGTCACAAGAAGAGCAAGAAAGAGAAGAAGAAAAAGAAGAAGCACAAGAAAGAGAAGAAGAGAGAAAAGGAGCACAGAACCTCACAGTCCTCGGCTCCGGCCAGGGCCCACCATCGCAAGCACGACTCCAACTCCTCCCCCAAGAAGAAGAGAGGGCATGACAGTGACTGAGGTCCAGCCACCAGGACCTGCCCATCTCAGGCAGGCCCCGTCCTCAGTGAAGCCTTGGAGCACGTGCCCTGCCAGGCCCAGGCTACTGTAGGGCAGGCTAGTGGGGGCCCTACCAGACCCCTGTAAGCAGACAAGGTGTCCAGGTGAGGCCTCACCCTCAGATGGCCCCAGGCCCACCAGAGGACACACACCTGTCCAGGAGGTCCACCTGCCTCAAGCTCCAAGTACTGTTACTTCTGTTTTTCCTTGTGTTGACTCACCCTTTGTACTTAAGCAAACTTATTTTAAGCTGAAAATAAAAAATACAAGTTCCTGAAGATTATACACTGGTGATTAATTTATTGAGCATATATTTATTGAGCACTTAGAGTATAACAGTTCTATCTAGGTCCTGTATACAATTGACTGATTCCTTGAATCCTCACAACTTTGTGGTAGATACTACTGTTTTGAGATGAGGAAATAGACACACTGTGGAGTTGTTGCCTGAGCGTTTGCAGCTAGGGAATGGCAGAGCTAGGACTCAAACCCAGGCTGTCTGCCTCTAAAACACACATCCTTAACACTGGGCTGCTTCTGGGTCAGTTGAGAATGTGACAGTATACTTTATATCTCTATTTCAGATCTTAGTATACAACTTTTTGTTATATTGCACTGGTCTGTGTGTGTGTGTGTGTTTTAATATATTTTTATTGATTTTAGAGGAAGAGAGGAGAAAGAAATACCAATGATGTGAGAATCACTGATTGGCTGCCTCCTGCATGCCCCTCACCGGATCAAGTCTGCAACCCAGGCATGGGCATGTGCCTTGACCAGGAATTGAACCGTGACCTTGTAGTTCATTGGTCAATGCTCAATCACTCGGTCACACTGGCCGGGCTGAGCCAGTTTTCAGGAGTTAGGGATGGTGGTGGGCATTAGGTGTAACTATAAAGGGGTAGCCCCAGGGAGCTCTGTGGCACTGGATAAGTTCTGTGTCTTGATTGTGGTGTCAGTCATGTGAATCTACGTGATAAAATGACAGTACATGTACCAATGTCAGTTGCCTATTTTAGTACTGTACTGTAGTTGTATAAGATATGCATATTGGGGAAACTGCATGATTGGCACACAAGACTACTATTTTTGTAACTTCCTGTGAGTCTATCATTTTTTTTTAAGTATATGCCTACCTTTGGCAAGCCCCAAGTCAATTAGAGGTCTGTCTCTATAAGATTGGCTCAAAGAGACTTCATGTTTTTGTTTTGTTTTTTTAATACATATTTTTTAATTGATTTCAGAGAGGGAGAGAGAAAAACATCCATGATGAGAGAGAATCATTGATTGGCTGCCTCTTTCCTGCACATCCCACACGGATCCAGCCTGCAACCGAGGCATGTGCCCCTGACCAGAATTGAACCCAGGAAGGACCCTTCAGTCCGCAGGCTGATGCTCTATCCACTGAGCCAAACCAGCCAGGGCCAAAGAGGCTTCATGTTTGAAGACATCTAAGGGCAAGAAAAGCATAATGGCTCTGGGCAGGGCAGGAGCAGAATGGTGATGGCGGTAGCAGCTGAGCAGGGTCACCACTAACAAGCATGTCACTGACTATACAAAGAGGGCTGACACCATTATATCTTGCAGTGATTCCCAAATGACTAGTGCCCAGCATTTAAATAGGAACCTTTGGGGAGAGAGCTAAATGCACAGATCCCTGTCTCACACATCTTAGAGACTCTTGAGTAGGGCAAGGACAGGGCCCAGCAGTCTTGTTGAAAAAGTTTCCCAGGTGACACGGGTTTGAAAATCTCAGATTAAGCAGTGCTGATAAAGCTGGATCCCCAATAACATTTCAGGTGTCAACCACCATGGGGACTGCAACCCAAGCCCTTGGTTGGTATGGCTCAGAGATAAGCATACTATTCATGTCATATAAAAACATCCAACCATAGCCTTTTTTGAATGCTAAGTATGAATAATGAAATGTAACAATTATTTTTTTCTATAGTCTCTCTTGTTTTTTAATAAGTTTCTCATGGTAGATAATGTAGTTACAAAAACATAATTACAAATACTTTAGGATTTGCCCTGGCTGGTGTGGCTCAATTGGTTGAGCAATGTCCCATGCACTGAGAAGTTCCCCGGTTTAATTCCTGGTCAGGACACATGCCCAGGTTGCGGGCTTGATCCCCCGTAGGGGGTGTGCAGGAGGCAGCCAATTGAAGGTTCTTGTCCATGTTTCTCCCTTTCTCTCTCTCAAATAAATAAAAAACCTATTTCAAAAAAATATTTTAGGATTCAAGGGTCATTCATTAGGTACTGCTATAAATTAAGAATGACTTTGGCTACAAGTAACAAAATACACAACCAACATAAACAGGGCTCTATTTTTCTCATATAGTAAGAAGTCCAGAGATAGGTAGTTTTGGGCATTGGTTCCACAGCTCAAGAGTTGGGACTGACATCTCTGCAGTTTTCTTGGCCTTTCTTTTATGGTTCTAGCCTCTGCATTCAAGACTATGAAAGGCAAGGGTCAGGACCACTGGCATTCTACTCCTGGCCAAAATGGCATCCCATGACCACTCCTGGTAGTAAAGGAGGCTGGGAAATTGAGTTTTGTGCTTTTATAGTCTAGACGGCAGAGGCAAGAAAGGGAAAAGGGGAAATATTGGGTTTTGGGTGAACCAACTGCTACTGCGTCTGTGACAGTTTTCAAATTACATTTTATCAAGCATGGTTTAATTAAATCTAGAAACAGCTGATCAGATACATAATAAACTCAGAAAATATTGATTTGAAAATCAAGCATAAACATTTCCACTGTCGATAATTGTACATTGTTGTATTGGTCTTTCATTCTCTGTTGGAACCAATTCTAGTTGTTGAAGAACATCTGTTCCTTCAACCAATTGCCTAATATAGGAGAAAAAGTGGAAAATTTAGTCAGTCATACATTTCCACATTTAGCTTACATTCCTAAATTGAGTCCTACCCTGCTTAGCTAAGGATATTTCCTACAAATTAAAGTAACATCAGTGATTAATGAATAGTTCTAAATGTGTCCAGATTGCCATGGTTCCACATCCATTTGGGACCCTTCCAAATCTGTTATTCTCACTACCGTCAGGGTGAAGTTTGAAAAATGCAAATCTTGCCAAAACCGGTTTGGCTCAGTGGATAGAGCGTCGGCCTGCGGACTGAAAGGTCCCAGGTTCGATTCCGGTCAAGGGCATGTACCTGGGTTGCGGGCACATCACCAGTAGGAGGTGTGCAGGAGGCAGCTGATCGATGTTTCTCTCTCATCGATGTTTCTAACTCTCTATCTCTCTCCCTTCCTCTCTGTGAAAAATCAATAAAATATATTTAAAAAAAAAAAAAAAGAAAAAAGAAAAATGCAAATCTGATTTCACCTCCCTGCTTAAAACACTTCCACAATTTCCCATTATGCTTATTATAAAACCTGGCTGGCCTCCCCACACCTCTCCAGGACTGTTTTGCAGCATGCGCCCCTTGCTCTCTGCTCCAGCCAGACTGGCTTTTAGTACCTCAGTAGCACCTTGAGCCCTTCCTGTCACTGCTGTCTCCTTTGCTCTTGTCCCCACCACCCACCCCTATGTCTGGTCAATTCCTGGCCTTCCTTTAGGTCTTAGCTCAATCATTTCCTTGTGGAAGTTTCCCAGGTCTCTTTATAGGAATAATCAGGGGTAAATTTGATATTTACTTGAATACTTCTTTGATTCATTTCTGATTCATTCATGAGGGCAGAGATCATGCCTTTGCTGAGTGCACAATACCTAGCACATAGTAGGCACCTAATCAACATCCATGGAATACATGAATAAAAGATACATGAACAAAGTCACCATGCTGGTTTCAGTATCTGTAGACATTCACTGGCCACAAGCTAGAACTCAGTGGAGCTAATCTGATGGTTCTCTCAAAAAGAGAGACAGTCCTAAACATGTGCTCTCTACCAATGCTTGTACTGAGGCATAGCTCAGGGGAAGGTCAATTTCCATTTTATGAACCTTCATAGGGACATGGTCAGTGCTGACACTGATCATGCTCTAGTCATCTTTGTCTGCCTCTGGGCTCTATTTTTGCCATCCCAATCAGAAACCATGACAGAGCAGGACACAAGGTACATTCTGAGGATGAAGAGCAGGGGAAAAGAGACAGATTCACCTCTGTCCAAAAAGAATGTGAAGCCTCTTCTCGAAACTGGTTTCACAAATACTGAAGGAGCACCTACTGTGTCTACCTCTTCATTGTTACAGGTATTAGGGCACAAAATGAGTGAGACCCAGTCCCTACTTTGTGTTATTCACAGTGTGCCATAGAAGACAACCAGTTTCATTTTCGTAATCAGAGAGGTTTCTGACCTAAGCCTTGAACGGAATTTTGGCAAACTGAAGGGAGGCAGAATGAACAAATAAGCAAAGGCTCAGAGGTTGTTCTGTGAATGATGGTACTCTGGACTAGCTTATAGCTCAGCTGCCTCCTGCACACTCCCCACTGGGGATGTGCCCGCAATCAAGGTACATGCCCTTGACCGGAATCGAACCTGGGACCCTTGATTCTGCAGGCTGATGCTCTATCCACTGAGCCAAACCGGTTAGGGCAATTAATTCCCTTTTAATGTGCACAAATTTCATGCACCAGGCTACTAGTCTATATATATGTAAGCCTAAGTGACCGTTCAACTGGTAGCTATGATGCTCAATGCACAGGCATGGAAACATGGAACAGACTGATGAATCTCCGGGGGAGGGTAGGAGGGAAGGTGGGAAGAGATTAACCAAAGATCTTATATGCATACTAGGGTCCCTCGGCCTGGCTTGCGAGGATTGGGCTGAAACTAGCAGTATGACATCCCCCGACGGGTCCTGGATTGCAAGTGGGCACAGGCCAGGCCGAGGGACCCCACCGGTGCACAATTCACCAGGCCTCTAGTATTCTAATAATTACCAGAGATATCTCCATATTTTAAATTGTTCAGTAAAAAAAGGTTACTTGTGCCCAAGCCATTTTTCTTCAGTAGTTAGATCTCGGTGGCCCAAGATCGAAGGGTAGTGGGTTTTGTATCTGGGTCAAGGGCACATACCTTGGTTGCAGGTTCCTCAGTCCCAATAGGGGCATGTGCAGAAGGCAACCAATTGATGTGTCTCTCTCGTGCCAAAGTGTCTGTCTATATGTCTCTCTTTCTCTCTCTCCCTCCTCCCTCCCTTCCACTCTCTAGAAATCAATGGAAAAACTATCCTCAGGTGAGGATTTTAAAAGTTACTTGCAATTTAGATAGTTTTCATCTATCTCTTCACAGTATTCATGGACAATTACTTAAATGGTTTCATCTCACTTCTGCATCTAAATATATCTACATTATTAAGTACTATGGTATTATTCAACATAATTTAGATTTGGTAATATCCTTTAGGCTGAACAAAAATGGATGAATGGATGGATAGATAAACAGAATATTATAATGGCTGTGCCTCCTAAATATTTTCTGGGTTTTATGGATAGCAGGTTTCTCACAAAATGTTTCTAAATGTTTGTATTTGTATTACTTTTGCTTTTAAATTCTTAGTTACCCATAGACTTCATACAATACTTAATCCAAATTTTTTGAACCACATTTTTACATATATGACTATAATATACACTAACTTACAATACACGTACCCAAAAGCCACATATTTTTTATCTAGATAGGGAGCTGATTGTAGCGTGATGTAGAACTGTGAACCATTGCTGTGACGGCCTTTGTTGACCATTCCAAGAACTCCCCTTTTATTATGAGGAATTGAAAAGCTTTCATCTAGAAAAGACAATAAACAGTAGGTCATTAAAATATTCCTATTATCACATGATCTCACTCATATGTGTAATCTAATAAACATAATAAACTGATGAACAAAATAGATCCAGAGACACAGACGCATGGAACAGACTGAATCTCAGGGGAAGGCGGGGGTGAGTTAGGTCACATTAACAGGCATGGACTTTCAATAAAGAGTAAAAGGAAGTTACGGAAAGGCAAAGGCTATGGTAGAAACTCAGAACCCTCTCATTACACTGCCTGAGTCAGGAGTTCTGCCTGCCTCTGCCACTTACAGGAAGACAAGGAGTAGCCCTTACTGCTCTGTGGTTAGAACTGACATCATTTGTAACATATGATGTTAACAGTGAAATGGAACTGCTTGTTTGAAATAGAAATCAGAATTCATGTGAAAAAATCAGTTTCTGAATTTATTTAAAATAAAGCTCATTCTGATACAGAGATCAGAAGGGAGAGAGTGTGAGAGCTGAATGGTGTGATCCATAAAAGACTAGGACAACAAGGGAGAAATGGTGTGAAATGGTTCTGAAATGTAAAGGTCAATTCAATTTCCAATAGAAACACCATAATTCAGAAAAATAAAGCTCATTCTGATACTTATAATGGAAGCAACTACTTTAAGTGTTGGAAACCGCATTGCACTCTCCGGTAAAAGTATAATCAGGCAGTTTGGGACATATCCGTATCATTTTCTGAGGACCGTTATGTCAAGTAGACTTTCTGACCTCAATCCTACAATATCAATTTTTAAAAACTACTGCTCTAATTTTACCATCAATATTTTAATGTTATCCACTAATTTCTTGTTATAGAAAAGTAAATGAAGTGTGATGCCTAGCAAGATGGGTATTTTTTCTATTCATTTTTAGAGACCGTGGAAGGGAAGGAGGAAGAGAGGCAGTGAGGGATATGGAATTATTTTTTATTTATAGAAGATGGAGTTATTGAGGATAGACAAATGGCAGTTTTTCTTGAAAAAGATTATGAGGGTTTGCTTTATAATTATTTTTAAATATACATTTATACCTTCTATACATAGGATAAATCTCACCAAAAAAAGTTCTTAAATAGCTACCCAGATATCAGTTCTTTTGATTTAAAATGTTTTTTCTTTATTGATTTTTTTTTAGAGAGAGAGAGGAATGGGGAGAGAGAGAGAGAGAGAGAGTCATCAATTTGTTGTTCCATTTATTTATGCATTTGTTGGTTGATTCTTTTTTTTTTAAATATATTTTATTGATTTTTTACAGAGAGGAAGAGAGAGGGATAGAGAGTTAGAAACATCAGTGAGAGAGAAACATCGATCAGCCGCCTCCTGCACACCTCCTACTGGGGATGTGCCTGCAACCAAGGTACATGCCCTTGACCAGAATCGAACCTGGGACCCTTCAGTCCGCAGGCCGACGCTCTATCCACTGAGCCAAACCGGTTAGGGCTGTTGGTTGATTCTTGTATGCCCTGACCAGGGATCAAACCTGTAACCTTGGCATATCGGGACAACACTCTAACCAACTGACCTACCCAGCCAGGGCTTCTTCAGTTCTTGTTTCTAATAAAAAAAAAATACTTTTGTAGCCATAGCTGGTTTTGCTCAGTGGATAAAGCATTGGTCTGCTGACCAAAGGATCCTGGGTTCGATTCCGGTCAAGGGCATGTACCTTGGTTGCAGGCTCCTCCCCAGCCTGGGTCCTGGTCGGGACACATACAGGAAGCAATCAATCAATGTGTTTCTCTCACATTGATGTTTCTCTCTGTCTTTCCCTCTCTCTTCCACTCTCCCTAAAAATCAATGTAAAAAATATACTCGGGTAAGGATTAACAAAAACAAAAAAACCTTTTGTATAACTTTCAGTTGCATTATTGAGCAGATAGTACATCAGGCTCTGTGCTTTTTATTAATGTCCAGTTTCATTTAAAGATCTTGAGATTAGACAAATAGATTTTTAAAAATTGATTTTAGAGAGAAATACTGATTTGTTGTTCCACTTATTTATGCATTCACTGGTTGATTGTTGCATGTGCCCTGACCAGAAATTGAACCCTAAACCTTGGCGTACTGGGATGCTGCTCCAACCAACTGAGCTACCTGGCCAGGGTAGATAATTAGATTTTAAATGATGTGTCTTTTAGGGCCCAAGCTAATATTAAGAAACTCATCTATTTAATGTACCAAGGATAATTTACTATTTAAAAATTTATGCTTTTTTTTTGGCTTTTCATATAACTGACCATTTCTCTAGTCAGCCCAAGCCAATCTAGTCACCAATTCTTCAAGGGTAGGATTATTATACAAAGAATAGAAGGAGAAAAAAAGGGTTACTATTTATCATCTAGGGTTTGGGAAGACAAAAAAGCAAAAATCAAAGCAAAACAGGTTTTCCTCAAGTTAAAAAAAAATAAAATATTAGCCAATTTATAAAATAATCATCAAATTAAATGATATAATTTATTCATTCTTTTGAATTCACTGTGTTACACTTAATAAAAGTAAGTTTTGTGGTTGTAGTGTTTTTTAACAAGCTCTGGGTTTTAATTCTGCATCTCACAGAAATAGGGCCCCATGAGAGAAATTTGGAGGACGGACTCAGTCCGATGTATTAACAATCCACAGGGGTGAAAGGAGGAAAACCCATGCTGTGGCTGTTCTGAGTACTCGTCATGGTCTCTCGCCCACAGTCATCTGGAGCATCCTTCTCTTCACTTGACTGGTTACTGGATTTCTAATTCTGCATTCCACACAAATAAAACAGTAACAGAAACTTCCCTAAACACTCGGGACCTCCCTGGGCACCAGAGGCCAGGCCTCCATCTGGAGACCAAATCCCCACAACTGTCTAAGGATGGAAACGAAAGATAATTAACAGAGCCACAGGGATGTCCAGAGGGACAGGTGAGCAGATGAGCTAAGACAGTGGTCGGTAAACCTTGGCTCCCGAGCCACATGCGGCTCTTTGGCCCCTTGAGTGTGGCTCTTCCACAAAATACCACGTGCGGGCGCGCACGTACACTGCAATTGAAACTTCGTGGCCCATGTGCAGAAGTCGGTTTTCCGCCTGGGTGAGTCTTATTTTGAAGAAGTGGCGTTATAAGAAGTGGGGGTGGGGGGGGGAGGGTTGGTCGGGCGATGGGAGACGCAGCGCAGGTCTATCTGAAACAAGTATACAAGACGAGTGTGAATGGGAGAGTTGGAAGGGGTCGACCTCAGCAAACGTACCTCAATCAGATTGAGGACGTTTTTAGCAAAGGCCAGCTTAGGAGTACCCTAATTAAGTTAATAACAATGTACCTACCTACATAGTTTAAGTTTAAAAAATTCGGCTATCAAAAGAAATTTCAATTGTTGTACTGTTGATATTTGGCTCTGTTGATTAATGAGTTTGCCGACCACTGAGCTAAGAGATGGGTCTCCTCTTGGACAGAAGGCCCGAGTTGTCTGAGACTGTGCCTCCAAGCAGAAAGAGTTTGGGTGATCTGATAACAGCTGTGGCGGGGAGTGGAAGGGTGGATTCTCATCGGGGATTAAGGATGCCAGGAAAGCTTCCAGGAACAACCCGTCTGCACTAAACTCATAAGCTGCTCTGGGCCACTGCCCCCACTCCCAGGCAGTAAGTTGTTCTTTCTTGTAGCACAGCACTTAGTTCTTCCTTTGGAATAAAAATCAGCACAGCACCTATAGTTTACCTGTTTAAGCATCTGTCATCACAGAAACACTACAATCCTGGAGGGTGGAAACTTGGTCATATCAGCTTTGTTTCCAAAGGCACTACTGCCACTGTAGGCACCAAACTACGAGTTTCCTGATTTATGAGTAAATAAATGAATGCTGTCACTTGCATGGTTTCATTTGATAAAGCTGTCTCACATGATTTTAAAAGGAAACTAGCTTTTACTTTTCCCTTACACTTTGGCCACTGATTCAATATTATTTTTTAAAACCTTTTCAGCCCGGCTGGTATGGCTCAATGGTTGAGCATTGACCAATGAACCAGGAAGTCACAGTTCAATTCCCAGGCAGGGCATGTGCCCAGGTTGTGGGCTCGATCCCCAGTAGGGGGCGTTCAGGAGGCAGCCAATCAATGATTCTCTCTTATCATTGATGTTTGTATTTCTCTCTCCCTCTCCCTTCTTCTCTAAAATCAATAAATATGTCTTTTTTAAAAATTAAAAAATAAAACCTTTCATTACATTAAAATACAGACACAAAAAAGCCACAGAAAACAAATATATAATTATTCATTATTATAAGGCAAACACCTTTTTAACCACCACTCAGGCCAAGAGAAAGAATTTTGCCAGCCTCCCCTGCAGTCCCTAATTAAGTCCCTCTCCACACCCCCAAAGTCACTATTCCCCTGACTTTTACATAATCGAGTACTTAATGTTTCCTTGTAGTTTTACCATCTAAGTGTGCATCCCTAGGTAGTATAGTCATTCCCATTTTAAGACTTGTTATGCCTTTTAAATCTCTTTTAATCCACAGGTTCTGCCTCTATCCCTTTCTTTTCCTTACACTTTATCTGTTAATGAACCTAACTATTTAACCTCTAGAATATCTCCCAGCCTGGAGCTTGCTCGTTGCACACACATGGTGCAGTTCAATATACTTATTTCTCTGTTCTCTGTCCTGTCAGTTTGGCTATATTACTTGGGTGGAAAATGCTTATTTGTTTCACCTTGATTGATCAGTTAGGGAAGGAGTTGAGCATAATGAATTTTGCCCCGCTCAAGTGCGGTTTCCTCCGGGTGTTTCATAACCAAAACATATGTGTAACACTGTTTCTGTTTTTATTAGGTTACTGTCTTATTTTTTAATGTGTCACCGAGAACATTTTGTTTTTAATCTCATTTCTGCCATAAGTCCTGTGGTTTTTATTGCATGATTTTACATAGCACAGAGATCCTTAAGAACACATTACGGCAGAACTGGTCATATTTCTTGCAAATGGGCAGCTGGATCCAGAAGCTCAATCAGACTCCTGTTCTATCCCTTTGGTGGTGTGTTCTCTCAACAGAAGGCTCATAATATCCTGTTGTATATTCTGTTTTTGGAATGATAGCCGAGACTGATGCAGCAAATGCCTACATCCAAATGCCTACACAATGGGGGCAGCAAAATGATGATATTCTATTATTTCCTTTTCACTAATAATTGGAACACTTTTATGATAAGATGGTTCCCCTTGTCTACAGTTTAGTCTAGTTCTCATAGAAAAGGCAAGATAAATGGTTGATTCTTTCTCTATATTTATCAGTTTTCAAAATAATGAATTCATTACCTATCATTCCAGAGGAGCAGGTGAGGAGATGAGCTGAGACATGTCTTCTATTGGACAGAAGGTTCAAATTCTAAGCAATTAGGCTTTATTTATAAAATAATATTATTATGAACTCATGGATTTAATATATGTGTTGGGTTTCAAATCATTGCAACTATTATTCAAATTACTCCATCTTTGGCCAGTGAGAACCTCTTCAAATGGGCTCCTGAGGCCTTTGACGTGATCCTAGTAAATCTTTAATAGCGTTCTTGCTCTCTGACGATAGCATGACTAAACATGAGGTTCCAGACTCATTTTGTCATGTCCTGTTCCATAATTGGAACCTGCCATTTCTCCCAAAAGCCCTGGTTTCTTTAAGTGAGAAATGACATTTCAAAACAACAATCTAAATGCTAGGAATGTGTATCAGGACTGGATTGGTGGTTGTTTGTAGACCAATTAAGTAGACACAGCTATATACTAATATATAGATGAGATACTTCTTGAGTTTAAAGTGAAATTTCCAATTCAAATTCAGGACTATGGAATATTTTACTTATTAGTCTCTATCATATTTCATCTGCCCCCATCAGGCCATGTTTGGGGGGCAGGGCAACCAATCAATGTTTCTCTCTCACATGAATTTCTCTCTCTCTCTTTCTCTCTTAAATGAAAAACATGTCCTGGGGCGAGGATTAAAAAAAAAATCCCATAAACCCAACTTCCTCCCTCTACCTTCTACTTCTTTCTTTAAAAAAGTATATTTTATTGATTTTTTTACAGAGAGGAAGGGAGAGGGATAGAGAGTCAGAAACATCGATGAGAGAGAAACATTGATCAGCTGCCTCCTGTACACCCCCTACTGGGGATGTGCCCACAACCAAGGTACATGCCCTTGACTGGAATCAAACCCAGGACCCTTCAGTCCGCAGGCTAACGCTCTATCCACTGAGCCAAACCGGTCAGGGCCCTTCTACTTCTTTAAGGTACATATCTGTTGTGTTTATTTGGTCTTATGTTCTGTCTAGTTTGTTTCTGAAATTCTTTTATTATTCTTTCCTCAGTTTAATAACCTCATGCTGAGTTTTCCTAATTCTGATTTATGAGTTCTTTTCTGTCTTGTATCATTTTATTAATGTTTTTTAGTTCATTTTGAAATTGTCAGTTTTGATCTTGTTGTGAGCATGTCTTTCTAGTGTGCTTTTATTATGTGTAGTGCTGTTACTCTATTCCTTATTCCCTTTTTGTTTCCTTCTAATAACCATGAAACATTTTGCTGTTCATTTTTACGTAAAATTAGTTTTCCTAAACATTTAGAAGCAGGTGTGGCTTTAGAAGGAAAGAAGCTTTTCTAACTTCACAAACCTTTTTGTGCTGTTTTCAATTGCAGGTCAAGATATGCACCTTGCTTTCTGAGATTTCCTAACTGTGTTCCCATCCCCTCTTCCTCACTGCTGTCCCTATATCCCCCATAATTTTGATTCCATTCCCAGCAATACCTCCTCAATGTGAGCCTGTCCTCGAAGAGGGCCATTTCAGATCAGGTTCCAGAGTCACAGAGCCTAGACTGAACCTTACTACGAGCCCCCTGCACACACCAGCGACTGGCTATTTTGGGGTTCAGCTGTCCTCAGGTCCCTCAGATGCCCTGCTTTCTCCAACACAGATTTCTGGCTGTTGGCCGACAGTGGCTGTTGGCAGTCTGCCCTTCCCTGTTTGCACTTTGGAATTTATGTAACTTAGCTTATCAGTTTTGTTATAAATGTTATCCATGGGTTTTCAGTTTTTCTATCTAATTATTTTGCCGGTTTTCAATTTTTCTATCTAATTATTTTGTCTGTTTTTATTTTGGGATTTTAAAAAATTAAAAAACGATACCACCTCCACCACTACCCATCTTCCCAGGATCCCAGACAGCCTAAACAGGAGGATAATCAAGGTGCCAATTCTGAGAATGGCAAATTACAAGCTTTAAGAATCAATTCCCTTTGACCCTACAATCGTAATTCTAGGAATTTATTCTAAAGAAATAATATACTTAGGAAAGTGAAAAAACTGTGTGTACAAAACTGTTCTGGACTAGCCTAGGGTGCCATTTTTAACTCCCACTTTTAGTATGTTATCCCAAACACTATCTTAAGTTGTGAATTGTCCTGTCCTGCTAAATTTGAATAATCAACTAATATATGACTGATAAAATTTAAAGATATGTACCTTCAAATGTTGGTCCATAAATTGACTCTCCACCATCTCCTTTTCCAGCCACTATATCTGCAAAATAACAATAAGTAAATATTATAATTATGAAACTAAAAAGGAAAGCACAACATTGGCAGGGTAAATAATGCTTTAAATTATGATTCCCCTTTACAAATGACTATCAGAAGTTTCATACCATGAAAATATGACTATAATGCATTTGATAAACAATTTTACATTCAAGACACTATTTTTTCCTAATAATTCTTGGAGGTAGGTACAATGTAAACTTTGAAATGATGAAGTATTAAATTATAATTGTGGTAATGATTTTTTAAAATGTGTTCATATAAATTTTGCTTACTTCACAAGTATCACATAGTCCATCTTTTAAGAAAAATGGAAAGATTAAACTGAGAGGATAAAATAGAAACAGTAAGATATTTGTAAAGCAAGAATAAAAATAGTTGCTTTAAAAAGAATTATTGTTCATATTTTCATTCCTTGGAACCCTATAGTGATAACTCATTATCTGGCATTTTGGAAATGGAGTTCATTTGTAATATAATGATTTTTTTAAGTAAAAGATATATTTTTTTAATATCAATGCAGCTGTAAAATATAATTTACTTTTTTTCATTTTTGTTAATCCTCACCTGAGGATATTTTTTCCCATTGCTTTTCAAAGAGAATGGGAGGGAGGGAGGAGGGGAGAGAGAAAGCAGGAGAGGGGGGAGGGCACTCTCTCATTAGTCTGTTGTGAGAGACACATCCATTGGTTGCCTTCTGCAAGCACATGACCCAACAGGGGGCAGGGAGCAAATCGCAACCCAGGCACATGCCCTTGACCTGGAATCAAACCCCCGACCCTTCAGTGCACAAGCCAATGCTCTAACCACTGCTAGTTGTAACAAGTGATGCAAGTGTGCATCAGTTAGTCTAGATCTGGTTGGAGATTTCAGATGTTTCATTCTGGAAAAAGGCTCTCCTAACTTCAAAAAAAAAAGGCCCTACTAACTGCAAAATAAAATAAAAAATAGACCTCCTAACTTCAAAAAAAAAATAAATCCTAACTTGTTCTTACCTCGGTCCTCAGGCAGCAGCAGGCTCTGCACAGGCAAGCTCATGACTCGTCAGATCACACCCGAGACTGAGAGGAGGAGTTGAGAGACAGAGAGAAGGAGGGGATTCGGAGAGTACGGCGCACATTCCATACATGCGCACTGCGGGCCCGGGACGAGTCAGCTGCTAAGCAACAGGCAGCGGCGGCGGCAAAAACACCCGGCGGGCGGGATAAATGTTTTCGGCAGGCCGCATGTGGCCCGTGGGCCGTAGTTTGAGGACCCCTGCACTGAAGGCTAGGGAAAGTCCAGAGCAAAGGTAAGGAGGGGAACAGAGCCAGGAAATCTCAGAAAGCAAGCCACCAACCTTGTGAACACTACAGAAAAGCAGTGGAACAGGACGCTCTGTGAAATTTTGATTTAAATATTTTTAAATATATATTTACTGCTCCCCCTCACAATCCAGGACCCCTCAGGGATGTCGGACTGCCAGTTTCGGCCCAATCCCCACAGGCCAGGCCGAGGGACCCCACCGGTGCACAAATCGGTGCACCAGTCCTCTAGTATGCATATAAGATCTTTGGTTAATCTCTTTTCCTCCTCCCCTTCCCCCTTCCCCCCTCCTCTCTGAGATTCATCAGTCTGTTCCATGTTTCTATGCCTGTGCGTTGAGCATCTTCCCCCTGGTGGTCATTGCATGTCATAGCTACCGGTTGACCAGTCACTTAGGCTGTTATATATATAGATTGCTGACTAATTTCTCCCTCTGGGATATTTCCCCCAAAGCTTCCCAAATTTAATTTTGTGCTGTTAACCAGGCACTTAGTCTGTAAAGCCAAAGGACTGACCTGAAAAGAACCAAAAAGGAAACCAAAATGCTCTAGATCTTACTTTTCAGTTGTAATAATGTAACATCTTTGGTGAAAAATAAGTTGTTTTCCATTTATTCCATTTTCAAATTTCCACCTTTAGTATGTTTCTTAAAAGCTTTGTATTTTCTAAGTACTCTAATTTATTTAGGTGAGCATTTAAAACTACATTTTGATTAAAAATGTTTTCCTACTTTCTTATATGACTTGTTATTTTAGAATGTTCCTGATAACATACTTTAGATTTATTTTAATAATTAGGGAATTTTTAAAGAGTATGAATATCTGAACTCATCATTTGGCCATATGAAAACCATCCTTTAAATATATACAACATTGTTGGAGCACTTACTCCTTGCTTCTGCTCAACTATGCCAATTGTGGGGTGTACAGGTTCCCAGATGCTGTGTATTAGATGGAGAAGATATGAGAAGTCATAGGCATATAAGAGAGACTTTATTGCAGACCAAGTAGCCATTGCTGCTAAGGAGCCATCAGACAAAGCAGTTCTTCAAAGCAGCTGTGCAAAGCAGCCATGTACTGGCTGGTCAGTAACATCCTATGTAATAAAGGCCTAATATGCTAGGTGTCCGACCATTTGACCATCCACTATGATGTGCACTACCTACCAGGGAGCAGACGCTCCGACCAGTGGGTTAGCTTCCTGCTGGGGTCCGGCCAACTGGGACTGGGCAAGATGGGCCGGACACGCCCTGGAGCCCTCCTGCAGTTCCTCCCCGGCCTGATCATGTACTGGTGGAATCCCTCAGCCTGGCTTGCCCTCTTGCAATCCAGGACCCCTCGGGGGATGTCAGAGAGCTGGTTTCGGCCTGATCCCTGCAGGCCAGGCCAAGGAATTCCACCGGTGCACGAATTCATGCACCGGGCCTCTATTATCTTTATACCAACTTAGGCAAAAGAGGCTTCTTGCTAAATAGTGACATCAATGTTTGCGTTATAGAAAGGTATACCTGCACAGCACATAAAGTAAAACCACTGTGTCCTTGCTTTTGTACATGCATATGGCAAATTGGCCTTGAACATCTGGTGTACTCTGATTAGGGTTCCCACAAACATCTGATATGAAATATATCTAATCCTATATGCATTTTACAAAAGTAAGTAAAATTTTGGACATTCTGATTTGATGTTGCAATTAAGTTTGTAAACTTACCTCCTCCTTGTACCCAAGCATTCTTTACTATTCGATGAAAAATCGAACCGACATAATGTAGCTTGATGCCACTTTGAGAAAACCCTGCTTTTCCTGTGCACAAGACCTGAAAATTTTTGCATGTTTTGGGACATGTCTCACAGTATAGCTACAAAATAAAATTAAAGATTTAGAAGATTAAATATTTAACATTTTGACAGTTACATATTTCTACTCCCCCCAACTTACTAACAAACAACAACAACAAAACCTCTTACCTCAAAAACCAATCTTCCAACTGGATGATGACCAATAGAAATATCCAAGAACACAAAATTATGCTATTAAAATTCAGGAGAAAAGGATAATTCAGGTCAATATTTTGGAAGAAAATTTTAAAAATGACCAAAAACAAAACAATGTTTTTATTGATAAGATGTTAATAGCATTCACAGTGGAGAATGTTATTAAAAGAATCATTTAAGGAGTTTTGTTTCATTTTATTATATCAAGTCTTTACAACCTAAATAACACACTTTTTAAAACCTTTCAGCAACATTAACCCATCAACAAAACGAAGAACGCATGGCTTAGGTAGCCACTACATCACAAACTAATTGTGGAAAGGACAGTCAGTCCCTTTGAGAAAAGAGACTGGTATTTCTTTTCTTTCCTGAGTAATTTGGGGAAAAAAAGCCAGTGTGAGTGCCATGGATTTGGTTACCATGTGTTCTGGATTTTCAGAGGCAGCTCAGCTTAGCTAACCAAAGCCAGGCCAGCCTTTCTGAGGGGGAAAATAAGGCCCCTAAATCCATAGGAGATGTGATTCCAGGGATTGGGAGAGGGGTGCTGTGCTTTTGATGCTGTGTAATCATGTCCTCACGTTCCCAGGGGCTCCCAGCTCGCTTTCAATTGCCATCCTTTCCGGTAGAGACAACTAACATTTGTGAGATGTCTAGCCCCACCGAAAGGCATCCAACATGAAAGCACTAGTCTCCATCACGGTGGCGTTCATTTAGGGAGCAGAGCACATCTAATGGAACACATTTTGAATATTAGACACCATTCTCATACATAAAGCGCCACCAGATTTAAAAGGTACATAATTTGCCGTGCCCTATTTCTTAAGAATCTGGGAAACATAAATGAAATTGTCACTATTATTAATTTTATGTCACTTTCTTTTTTTTTATTATTGATTTAAGAAAGGGAGAGAAAGAGATAGAAACATCAATGTGAGAATCATTGATCGACCACCTCCCGCATGTCGCCCACTAGGGATCAAGCCCGCAACTGGGCACATGCCCTGACCGGGAATAGAACCAATACCTCCAGGTTCATAGGTCAAGGCTCAACTGTTGAGCCACACCGGTCTTTTAAATAATCTTTTTAATTGAAAGATTAAAATAATGTGTATTCCGGCATCCCTACTAATTATAATTAACAAGAGGCCCAATGGGATTTAACTGCAAAGCTGCGGCTGTCTTGGTCTTAACAGGCCTGGCTTTGTCCGTATGGTTGTCCAGAAGTTCATCTGGACGGTCATTCTGCTGTTCGGTCTAATTAGCATATTAGCTCTTTATTACATAGGATTTGTGCCTCTCAGCTTCTGTACTACAATTTCTTTTTTTTTTTTAATATATTTTATTGATTTTTTACAGAGAGGAAGGGAGAGAGATAGAGAGTTAGAAACATCGATGAGAAAGAAACATCAATCAGCTGCCTCCTGCACGTATCCCACTGGGGATGTGCCGGCAACCCAGGTACATGCCCTTGACCGGAATCGAACCTGGGACCCTTCAGTCCTCAGGGCCGACAACTCTATCCACTGAGCCAAACCGGTTC